>NC_085046.1:35498605-35743605 GCF_963662255.1 Cinclus cinclus
TTCCAAAGAAAGGTAGGGAGCACTGCTGAAGCCCTGCTAGGCACTGCAATAAATTAGAAGCAATGACTCAAAACTCTCAAATGGCCATAAGAAGGTTTTAATGCAAGCCCACTACTTCTATAATATTCCAAAATAAACAACAACAAAAAAATTCTCAATGAATGATCAACTCCAAAGAGTATAAACTAATTTAAAAACAAAATTCATGTTACTATATTTCAAAATCCTTTTTTTTCCTCAAATGTTATGAACCACAGTATTTGAAAATGGGGTAATTTTGTTGCGTAAGCAGGCTTTCTTAAAGAACATTTCAATGACCCAGTTATGTCTCTGTTTTATTTTTGTAATATTTTTATATGAACCAGGATAAGACTGCAGTTAAATGCTGTTCTTCAATTTATTTTTCCATCTGCTTTTAGCTGCAGGATAGCATATTTTATCACATTTGATATACAGGGTCAAAGGAATAAAAAATTAACCCTGTATTTTTGCATAAAATGTATAAATAAATTCTGATGGTGCAAGCTCAGCAAGTAGAATATTTTTACTACTTCTATCTTGTGATAATGTTTTTGTAATCACTTATATCTCAATCGCTAACAACTGAATGCTGTTTTCTGTGTTATTAACACAGCTCTACAAATCACAGGGAAAAATCCAGGATCTGAGCAAAAGAGGATAAAAGGTCGTATTTTTTGAAGGTAATCTTTTCACACATATAAGAGGCAATAGGCCAAGTCACTTAGCTCTTCCTAGCTAATCAAACTGCACAATTTCAGCATAGTGGTTCTTCTTTAGATGTAGGTGGTGATAAAACGATCCTCGGCTTGGGAACACATCCAAGATACATACACACTCCCAAACACCTCCCTCTACTCACCCCACCTCCAGTTGATTTGAACGCAGACATACTTATCAATACTTTTTAAGGTAGCGATCATGCTGATGGGGACAATTATGAAACAAGAGAGAGGTCACAGTAAATCCAACTCAGAGTATGTGACCAAAGTTATGCGGGGAAAAACCGAACTAGTGTCAGCATCAAGCATCTGTTGCTGCTGGTGTGAGGACAAAGCGAGTGCCAGAACAAGGAGGCAGTTTTGTAGATCTACTGTTTGTCAAGTCGCCCACTGAAGCAAGCCTCGAAATCAGTGTGTGTACTGTGGCCATCTGTTTACTTTTCACTAGCAAAACTCTTGACTCTTACCATGTCTTTGAAGTCATGGTCAATGTCAAGAAACAGGTACAGTTCTGATGATCGTGCATGTTTTTGTTCAACTTGACAGAGGGAAAATAGGAAGGAGGAAGGAAAACAGAAGTATGCAATTAGTTTATAAAAAAAGGGAGGATTAAAGGAAAAGGATCTTCATTTATTCAGATAATATTATGTCCCAAGGGGATTAAGCTATCAAGGTATTATGAAAGCAACTAGTGAAAACAGGAAGACTAGTCTGCCACAAAATAATGATTTATTTACTCAGCTTTGTAACGGAGAGCTGCTGACCTGGACTTAAGGAACTTCTCGCTGATCTCTTCCCTCCAGTGACCAAAATTAGAATAGATGAAATGATCTATGATAAAGTGGAATTAAAAGCTCAAACACTCCTGAATCACTACTAAACCACCCACAAACACCACACTGCTAAGCTCCATTGCTGATTAGTTTCACTGTGCAAACTCCTGATAGAGAAAGCCACTGTCCATTTACTGTGTTCAGCAATGTCTCATGCACACATCTCCTGAATCTTCACTCATTGTAAAGTTCTCTATTTTCAAGAAATATCACATTCTTGCTCTAACTTGCACTATACAATCTTGTTTACTTTAGTATCTTTTTGACTTTCTCCCTCTTTCCCTTGTGTCATCAAGTTTATTTAAATTTCTTTCAGTCTCTTTCTCTTTTTTTATTTTTTTAAAAAATGTTCCAAAACTCAGAAGGGATTTCCATTATTTTGTTTTTCTTTTCCTCTGCCCCAGGTCTTAAAAAGGACTACTTAAGTGTGAACTCCAAAATATCACAAGTAAGGTACCACATGATTTCCAGATGTGTGCACACGGCTTCCAGTCTAGGGTACCCTGCACTAATTTCTTCAAAACGACTGTGGATAGAAGACATACTTACATTTCATACAGGACTCAACAATTTAGGTAAACTGCATCAGCAGTAGATATTGCCAAAAAATTGGAAAAATGTTCACATGATGGGTGACAGTATGGCTTGTCCACAACCACAGAACTCTGAAAAATCTCAATTACCTTTTACATTTAAATGTTTGCTGAAGAGACGGCTGTGTATGTATATACGTTTGTATTTTGGAAGCACCAAAGAACAAACTGATCTGCTGGGTTTTTCAGCCACTGAAATTTGAAAATGTATCCTGTGCAGAAGCTCACATTTTTTATAGTTGAATCAGGTCTTTCACCTCTGAAACAACTGCAGTACTCTTTGCAGATAAAAGAGGTATTGCTCCTGAAAAATCCTATGCACAGAATTTAGGGAAAAAAAAAAAAAAAAGTAAGCTTACTGTCATGTGCACAGTATAGAGACTATAACTTTGGAAAAATACAGGGTGTATTACAACCTCCTCTAAAAAAAGAATGCACCTTTTGCAATTGTTGTTTAAGTTCAATATTTTCACATAGAGAGTAGTCACCAAAATAAGTGAAATGTTTCAAACTTCTTATTTCACAGAATAACCTGACGAAAGCAGACCACTCACTAATAAAGTGCAACTTAATAAATCATGTGAAATCTTATTTTGTTCAAACCCTTACTAACTCCTAGCACCATCTGTTACCATCAAAACTATATGACAAGATATGATATATAATTAATAGGTAAACAACAATCTAATTAAAATGGACAAATACTCCATGTTCCTGCCATTTGGGAGCTCTAATTACAGACTAAATTTTAAGCTTGAATTAAATATTTAAGCTGGAAAATTAACTTTCCTTCTCGAGCCTTGAATACATTAATACAGATATGTGAAGCGACTTCCTGATGGGAACTTAAACATGTAATTTAGTTTCATCAAAGCAGTTACTAATTGTTAAGCAGCAGTACCTTACCATATGTACACAATAGCTATTTAGAGCCGAAAAGGTGGTTTTAAAGTACCCCTCTGCAACCCTTTTCTGACATAAATATAAAATGTATATACAGCACAGCAGTTTACACTACACACTGAAAATAAATTACATGGATACTTCAGCTTTCAAATGGGTCTTAGCATGCATAAGTCTGAACAGATCTAGATAAACAAATGTGTATTTCTGCTGCTAAGAAACTAAAGAAGGTCTAGAAAAGTTAAGATATTTTTACCTTCTAATTACAGAATTTTGAACTTCAGAGCAAAACCATGCAATTTGCCTGAGCCATCTAACAAAACAAAATACTGAAAAAAAACAAGTGTTTCACCTAACTTAATAAGATGATTCTGATTTTCTCAAATACTGTATCAAAAGGAGAGAAATAGGAATAAAACTGAGAACATAATTACACAAAATATTGTTAGAAAGATTCCAAGCATTCAAGTGGTAGGAATTTGCCTAATATTATTGTAGCACAGTAGATATTATTGTACTAGGAATTTTGAGTATTTGCATTCACACCAGGAATTGCATTCTAGGTGCTTAACAGTGCTCATCAGTCAACAACACACTGTTACTGTTTCAGGGAAAAACCCAACACACCTTTGTTCTTTAAGAAAACCACAATGATTTCCAAATAGTGCTGAAAAGCATTTCCCCCATCTTATGGATACAGAGTTTGAGGCACATGGATGCTAGGTGACACCCACAACCATATGTCAAGGCTCCAATGGTGTAAAATACTTCACATATATGAAACACTACGCTTTCCTGTGTTCACGCGGAACTCTTGTAAGGGAGGCACACAAAGATTTCAGCATGGTTTCAATCAAGACTTAGCTCTTACAGGCTCACATGGCCCGAGTCAGTGCACATGAGAAACAAGAACCCAAATATTTTCAATATCTTCAATATTCTCTTCTAATCCTAATATTCCCCATCCATACAACAGACATACATTTGACTTGCTTTAATTTAGATTCAACTGCAGAACAGCAGGACATGATGTTAAGAGAAATAGTTCATCTATCTTTTTAGGTATCTTGAGATGGTATGTTATTTCCAACAGTGAGGAACAGAACATAAAGAAGCCTCATTCATCTATCTAGCCCTAAGAATTTTTAGTTTCAGCATAAATACAGATGAAAAATTAATTATTGGGCCATGACTTCATCAAGCGATTTTAGTGACATCAATACCAAACCTCTAATAGTTTGTGATGTCACTGCAAAGCCTCAAGGGACTTCTTGTTCCATACTTCAGAAGAACATGGCAGCTTCTCAATTTATGTAGTTAATGGACTGGAGGCCCAGAATGTGCTTTAGGACCTACTCTGCTTCTACCACTCCCTCACTGCTGCCCTTTGTCCCATTCCTACAATACAGATATAATTTTACTTTTCGTATGTGATGTAAGTACACTGGCAGTTTACAATAGTCAAGCTGGTATTTTCAGTTACACAAACTTTGATGCTGTTCTTTCTACAGAGTTTTTAGACTGTATACATACTATCTTAAATATTGCAAAGCCACTTATTTTAACAATATCTATGTTTTAACCATATTTTCATAATACAGTCTGTGAATCTATTTCAAAAAGATTAAATAATTCTTAGCAGCAAAAAGAATAAAAATTACTGGAAAAAAAAGGGAGTAAGATGCTGACTTGAAACTTAGGTATTATAAATTTCTGTTAGAGCCACACCTATATGAATTTCAGCCATGTCTGACCATGCATCACTTCCTCTTTGTTTTTCTTTCCATCATACTCTGGAGCTACTCCAGGCCTATAGATCATGCTCCAATCCGTATTTCCAAGTCAGCAGAGTCATCGTTATTTAGAGTCACAGTGATGCAAGACTCGGTACAACACACACTCAGTGCTGTTACTGGGTGCTGAAAGCAAGCGCGGACTCCTCTAGCCATGTGCACTTAATTCCTTTGGCCAAGCCAGCTGGATGGGAACACTGCACAATTCCATCATCTCAAGGTGGGAACACTGAACAGCCCTGGTGAGAGCAGAAAAGGAGAGTTTTTCTCCCAAGCCCAAGAAAGGAATGAAATGCATATACTGAATGAAGATTCTGCTTCTGTTGGACACCAAAGGACAAAGACATGCTCTGCTACCTTGTAGCCATTAAAATCTGCCCTCTTTTAGTTCCATTAGGTTATGTTTTGGACTATACTCTGATCAGCTGCTAGGCAAAACCACATACCAAGTTCTGGGGAGCACTACCATTCCCTCTGCAGCCCAAGATAGTCATATTCTTTCCAGGCCTATTTATAGACCATATTGTACTGTACATGTGCCATGGATCCTAATGTGAGGAAAATTATATAGATATTCAAAGCATGACATATTGATTCAACATATTGAACGGATTGTTTTTTCCTCTATTTATTTAAATGATTATAATAGTTTATAGTGAGCTTAGCCCTTGAGACAGATGGTCGTAAACTCAAAATTTAAGTTTTAAATAACTGTATTAACATGAAGTAAATTATTTTATCCACCATCCTCATTAGAAGAATGAATTTATCTTAACAGAGTCTTTAACCCTCTCCTGAGTTGTTTTTGACTATTTATCAAAGAAAGTGAACTTTGAAGCTCATTGACTGGTATTTTAAAATGTGTCTCATCAAACTGCCTGATAACCACAGGATTTTTTTACACTGTGTTGAGCAAAAGTAACCTTGGGTTTAGGGTGATGAGGAGAACTCTACCATTATCCATTTTGAAAGAAGCCTTAAATTTTAAGTCTACAGTTTCTATCTCATCTAACTCGTTCCAAGAAAAAACATCTAAATTACCAGGAACAAAAGCATAAAGTAAAACACCTCTGTCCATAATTCATGCAAGTAAATAAAAGAGTTTTCCTTTAATGGATTAAAGCACTAGTGGATTTATGCCTGTGAAAAATACTGGATTATATTTACTGTACAAGAGCTTTATTCCTTTCCACCTCCCAATTTTATGAGCATCTCCTTTGCCCTTTCCCTTTTAGCCCTCTGTCATTGTACCTAATGCTGACCTCTGGGTTTCATTCCTGGACAATGTCAAAGGAGAAGAGCTCATTTTGCCACACAATCAGTATTTGATTATGATAACTAAACTTCATGACAGTAATTCCACTTGCATAATTAAAAATATATGCACTGATAAACGCATATATTACCCACCCAAGCCTGGTGGCCAGTCAGAGCTTTGCACAAACCAGTAAGAGTACTGGTAAATTGGGTACCTCTATGAGAATCACAATGTGATTCTACATCAGCAAGTGGCAACTGCTCATGTGGGCTGACAGGTAGAACGAAATAGTTAATCCTGAGGACCAACATACAAGAAAGACTTCTTTTAGGGGGGTTTAATTTGAACTGGTCATGTTCAGGACAAAAAGCCCCCCTAGCAGCTATTCCAAAAGAAGTCCATTTACACACTGATGGTGTGCAACTTCCAAGTTTGCTTAATCCAAAAGAAATCAATTTTCCCAATGCTGGTACAATTCTGCAGTATGAACAGAAGCACACTGGGGACAAAGATACATTCTGCTTCAATGATAAATTCTGATCCAAACTAGAAGGACCACACCAACTTAGGACCACACCAGGAAAATCAAACATGCTTTCATTCAAATTGTAAGGGTGAACATAAAGGCCCACTTAAAATGCTCAAGTAGTACTGAGTGAGTCAGGAAGCTTGCAAGTATTTGTTTAAGGCTGCTTTTTTTAGTGAGCAGAATGAAAAAGAAATGAAGAAGAAATGCTAAAAAAATAAGATTTATGAAATCAAACTTACTAATATTTTAGCAAGAATAAAGATGAAACTTTTCTTTTTTTTTTAATAGGGGTAATTGTGTATTCCACAGTAATTCTGAAGAACTTTCCCTGTTAAACTAATATACCAAATTGGAAAAATTTTAGTGAAACAACTGTTCCAGAAGCAGAAACAGCAGAAAACTCACAGTGAGCAGCTATTAAAAAAAAATAGAGTGATGTGCTGTCCTGTTATTTTTGAAGTTCCTCTCTTTTTGTATAAGTAATTTTAAGAATGTCACGTTAGTTCATTTCAGGTATCTTTCTCAGGATTTTTCACAATTCCTAGTAGAAGGTAAATTCTTGGGCAAAAACATACTTTCTGGCAAGCTTTCAAAAGCAGCTTCTCTACAATGTGCCTTTAGACCCGTAACTGAGCAAAGGAGATAGAGACCTCCATTGTAAGGTTAACAAGTACTTTTTAGCATTACTCTGCATTCTTCCATTATCTGTTTTTCTTTAATACTAGTGAGGCAGACCTTGTAATGCCAGAGAGGTGTTACCAATAATAACTGGTCACTTGGGATGGTCTCTTTTTACATCCTGCTTACCTCCTTTGATTTCAAGAGCCTCATATGAAAGTCTTAATCATAAGTTACTCAATTCAGCATTTTTTGTGATTATTTGGGAGTTTCTTGGCAGAGAATAAAGATCTTTTTAGATATACAGACTCCTGACAATTCAGAAACTAGTGTATTGTAATACTATGCAATAACGTTGACTTCCACACTGGTTAGAGAAATTTGGTCAACACAACTGAATTAGGGTTACATCTTTAATTAATTATTTAAAAGAAATAATATAATAGTAAATAAAACTCTCAACCACTGGCCATAAATTAATATATTCTTTCAAAAGGCGACTTAAATTCTTCACAGTGATTATTATTAATAATAAACTATTTGGCAAAAGGAGTAAACACTGTCATGAATCACAAAAGAAGTGACACAAAATGAAGTACAAAACATTCATGTAAGAAGAAGAACTAGAAACACAAAAATTATATTGTACATTAATTGCTTTTGGGTGCAATTATCTTCCTCACATGTTAATATAATTTCGGCATCTTATTATATGTTTTATCCCACAGGGAATTTTAATTCAGAAGCACAGTTATCAATAAACTTGCCTCACAAAAAATACCAGTCTAACCTCCGAGTCTGATTTTCTACAGTCCTCTTCTGTGCAGGAAGAGAAGTTTGCAGTATAAGTGTTTAAGGGCAAACATTTCTCTTGTTTCCTGCACCACACAATTTATAACACTCTTGGTGTCATTCAGAACACACATTTATTTCAGATTGATTAAAAAGCATTTTAAAACATTTTATCATATTTTAAAATACAGCCTGAATGCTCAGCTACATTTTTTGATACACATGAATACAACAGATATTAAGCATGGAAGGCATCATGAATAGATCATAAAACAAATACTTTGGCCAAAACCACAGGGCATTCTATGCCTTCAATCAAACCACAGCAATTAATATGAAATTCTAAATACAGAATATAATGCCACATAAATAGTATAACAGCCAAGTCCTGTCTAAGAAGCCATATGTTTTTTCCCATTGTTCAAAAAAAGGAGATGACTTCCCGTCACTTATGTTTCTGATTAGCAAGGTGATTTATGCCACAATCACTAAAAATGCCAGCAAGTGAATGAGAAAATGCATAGTGACTGCACCAGATGTGCACAATAAACAGGAATCCCATTGTAATCTCTGGTACTTAGTTTATATGAAGGTAATGTAAGAAACACTCTTGGATATGGCAAAGTCACTCTTTTTTTACATTTGACTATAAATGATATGAAATAAATTGTGTGTTTTATACTTTATGGCATGCATACATTGATAAATTAGGTACAGTTTTGTATCCCAACTTATCTACAAGACAAACCTGGCTAAGATCATGGGGATTAATTGCTTCAGAAGTGTGAAATGCAGCTTTTCCATTCTTTTCTGCACACTCAGTGAAGAAACAATGATTAATCACTGTTTAACTATTCTCCTGAGGATCTACAAGATTGCCAAAGCAGGACTTATCCTCATAAATCCAAAAAACACAGGTTTAGGTTTGTTGCCAACAACTGAAAGAACATGAACTCAGAGCCATTCGTTATCAGATTAAAATAGTGTCAAGGCTTTAGAACCCTCTTCCAGAGTAAAATTTTTTTTAATTTGCACCTAACAATGGGAATTGGAGTATCAAACCAGATGTCAGAAAAATATATGTATATATTTTTATATTAACATATCTCCCATTATCAGAAGTATAACATCCCTATAAGACAGCCACTTCCATTGATCTGGCATAACAGAAGCAGCATCTTTAAACAGGAATGCTTCCACTGATATTAATGCTCAGGAAATAAAAAAATCCCAACAACTCAGTTAAAATTACATCAGTCTTATTTGTCTGCAACAAATCCTACTTATGTATACAAATAGTTTATTTAAATGTCTGAGAATTTGGTTAGATATCTTAACTTTTTGATAGAGGACTGTACTTGTAACAGTGTTTAATGTTTGCCTAACCACTTTATAATCAATATTTAATACAAATCATGGTGTTTAATACAGAATTCACTATGCAAACAAATCACACAATCAAATGAGAAATGCAAAAATTACCTGTCAGAAACTTCCTCCATTTAGAGAAGGTATTCATGAAAGTGCAAAATTTAATCATGAAAATAACAGTGTTGCACAGACTCAGGCTGTATACAACAGCAACAGAGGACTGACAGCCTTTTCTAAGAAGTTCCAGTTTAAGAATCGGAGTACCTATTTCTGCCTTTAAAGAGATGAGAATAACTAATGTCAAGTACTGTTGAAAGATTCCCCCAGGGAAAAAAAAAAAAAGAAAACCAAACCAAAACCAGAAAAACCTCACCACACTAAATGATAGTAGTATTAGGAAAGAAAAGAAAGTTCCATCCTTCAAAAATACCGTGTCAGTGACAGGTAAGCTGATGTGGGAGAGAGGAGTCCATGTCAGAGTTCCCAAATGCTTTAGAGCTAGAGTAAGCAGGTAAAGCCTTTTGCAGATTGCTGGCTCTGGCTCGCAGCTGTGCCCACTGGCCAGATCCCCCGTGCTGCTCTGTGGCCTCCTGTACCTCCAGCTGCTCCTGTTCCTCCACTCTCCCAGCACGTGGGGTTTTTCCCCCAAAACAAGTTAGTGCTGATAAGATCTCCTACTTGGCACAGGCAAACTCTAAGAATGAACAGGGGGATGCTGAAAACTTCTGCAACTTGACCCCGCTGTCCAGGGAGGGGCACCTGCAACAGCCCGCGATCCCCCCATGGGGACAGTGCCATCTCTTTGTGTTACATACCTCACAGATGTGGCAAACTTAGCCATGGAAATTGGGGTGCTAGAATTCTAATACTGTGCTGCCAGAGACAATAGCTACAGAAAATCCACACTAAGTAAGGGGTGAATTTCTTAACATTTATTTCTATAAATGTGACAGTGACCCAGAAGTTACCAGGAAAGGACAAACCTCTTCTGGGTGACACTGACTCCAACGCAAGGACTACCACAAAGGAAGAAAGCGAGTCTGATGCAAACACTGTAAGCACACTGCACAGGCTGAGGTGCTGTCTAACTACATGAGCAACACACGCTCATCTGGACCACCCTTCTGCTTGCAGTATTGTATGGATCTTCTGACATTTCTTTAACTTTCACAAACTGGAAGACCTTGACTGAGTCCCAGGCCAGTGAAAGTGTTTACAAGCTTGCATCCTTCTCAGAGACAACTGAAAGGCAAATTTATCAAATTTAGCTAGAAATTTCAGGCACTAAAGAAAATGCTTCGCTGGCATTTCAGCTCCTTCTTCAGATCAGTTCCTAAGGAGGACCAGTATCCTCAATCAAATCCCACAGTACAATACCCATGCTTGTTGGTAAAGCACTTCAAGATACCCAGCTACAAATATTAACCACCCTGTGTTTAATAGGATTTCCACATTTTAGTAGTAGTCCAATTTATATTTTTTCCTGCTCTAAGAAACATTTCACAAATATCATTCTACTGTTATTACCTACTTTCTGAGGGTAAGGCACACTATGGAAAGAAAATCAAGTGTGCAAGGTATCCCTTGCTTACAGCAAGAAAATAGTTCACTGTTAACTTGGTCATTAAACAGAAGGCATTGCAAACTCATGCATAGTGGGATTAACTGCTCACAGAAGTGGTTTTAGCTATGTTTTAACCTTATTTACCAAACTTAGGTATTGAAAACTATTTTTTCATCTTCTCTTCAGATATGCAACTCCCAGCACCTGATTAGGAGAAGTGGAACATTAGAATTATTGTGATGTTTGCAATTTCTGCATTATTAGTTTTAGGTTTGCTTTGAATGTGTTTCACAATGCACTGGAATGTGTTATCCTCCATATTAAGTCTGCAATGTGAGTGGGGGAAAAATACCTGAAAACAAGGGTATTCAAGAGTTATAGACCCTGGCACTATCAGAGCAATCTAAAAATATGGATTAAGATTTTACTTTGCAGATTGCTAATGTGGACAGCAGACCTTCCACTGTTACACTTCATGTATATTATTTTTAAATTACAGGCACATTGTATTTCTGACAAATTTCTTACTGAACAATTACAAGCATGTATAGAAAATCAGATTACATATTAAAGAAACTGCCTGATTCATCTGCCTGTGTAACTCTTACTGTATTATTCATAGCAAAAGGAACATTTTTACCTACCTTCAATAATTTTTTCTTGCTATTTTAACTACTGTAATAACTTTCCTTCCTGTTGGACTAGTTATCAAAATATTAAAGGTTCAGAGAAACCAGGAATATATAGAATTACAGAAATGTTTTTGGAAACCTGTATTGCTTGAAAAGTTCCTCCAAATATTTTTGTAGTAAATCAAGAAAAATAATATATGTTCTGCTGTTAATTTATACTCATCATCAGCTGCTACAACACTACATGGTCACTTCAATGCCTGCTTTAAGAGTACCCTTGGCAAAGTTGCTCATGTAAGACATTCAGATTGCAGTAACAACACACTTTTCACCCTCTCATTTTAATTCAACTAATGAATGCAGACAACTTCCACTACTCCTCACTCTAGCTGGACTTCCAAAAGGTCTTGTACCTGAGCACATACTGCTTACAATGCACCTGGTGAAAAAAATGCTCTACAATATTTCTCCATGAATACCACTAAACACTGTTAAGGCAGCAATACCATTCTGGGCTTTCCTGCATTTATTTCCCATAATTCAACAAATTATTTCCCAGTTTCTTGTTTTTCAGCCCAGTATATATAGGCACTAATTCTCCCAATCTCTAAAACCTTCAGGATAATATCGTTACTTACAACCATTTTCCTTGGACATGAAGCAACCTTCTCCAGCAACAAAAATGTTCCTCTATATTCCTCTTCTGGATGAATTTCAGACTACAGAACCAGCTTCTACAGGTAAGTATTTCAAGCATCTAGTTTCATCACTTTCTGTATCACTTATTTGCACTTTCTCTCCCTACCACACATAACTTGTATACAGATATATATGCACACAAAAGAGACACCAAGATACTGCAACACAGATACTACTGCTCCCCTGAATAGAGATGAAAAAGCAGGAATATTAAAAACGCTTAACAGAATAATGTTTGGCAAAAAGCTCATTTTAAGACATAATACAGAAACAGGACTTCACATATTACCTCCTTAATCAGTACCTCTGACAATCCCCACCTTTGGGATTCAGGTTTGCACTGAGATTTAGTGATGTTGCACAAATTGAACATCTTTCATGGGGACCACTGTTGCATCACACCACCCCTCAGAATCACCCCTAGCTCTTTGCAAGTGTCAACTCATACTGAATGCTTCAGAGCATCTTTTCAGCAACACAGACTACAGTATCACCTTTATCAACAGGAATCAAGGGGAGTATTTATCTCCGTTGAATACAATAAGTACTACAGCCTAAAGTTGCTGAATGCTACGTCTGCTCTCCCACACATCTTGTCAACCAAAGCAGAGTTTTCTATGACAAGATTATTTTTTTTTTTTTTTTGGTACACCAGACAGAGATCTCTCAAAAGCCAATCAGAAATCATGAAACAAATTCACAACAAAAACTAAGTTATAGCCAAAAGCCTTACTACCTTCTGTTTCGAACACAAGGAACATTCCTACAATTCGGCATCATCTAGCATTGACAGATGGAAGCACATACCTACAAAAATCATAGCCTTCCCAGAAAAGTGAATGAGAGAGAACTTCCCTATATAAAAATTCAGTCGTATTAAAGAGTATGAATAAATAGGGATATAGCATTAAAGACAGTCATCCTAAGAAATGTTGCTGGGTTGGAAAGTATATTTATTAATGAGAGTAGAAAAAAATGTACAGAAAGAATTGAATGAAATACAGATGCTTACTATAATACAAACAATATCATCTTTACTACTACAATTGGATTTGTGAAAATGAAACATTTATATATATGTGTACGTATACACATATACTTTTTTTTTTTAGATCAGAGACATTTATTTTTTTCTCAAGCGTTTAATGTGCTAGTGCTCATAATAATGAGAAAACTCTGAAATATAAATCAACTTGGGTAAAACCAAGACATATAAAAAAGTGGGAAAGCCTGCTATGTTTTCTAACTGTTTGGCTATTCAAAGAGTCTTATATTAGAATAATCAAGTTTTAACAGAATACAAACTTCCATGTTTTGTTCATACCACTACTCACAATAAAAAAAGCAATTACAGAAGTATTTGGAAGCCAAAATATCTTAAGAGCATTATTTTTCATATCCTTTGACTGAGAAGGCTTTATAATTTCCATCTAAAGGTCTCACATTTCATCCTTATCTTTGTCTTACAGAATTCTAAACAGAAGAGCAATCATGCAGAGGAGGTTGAATGCAAACTTCAGCATCACTAATGATCTGCATTTTTATCCACAGATCCAGAGAACTAAATGGCCACACCACAACAAGAATATCCAAATCTAAATATATCTGGGCAGTAATGAAGACAGACCAAAACAAATGGCACTGCTAGGGCCCACAGGGTTAATATACAGTATTTAATTTATTTTAAAAGTGATGTCATAATTTCTTTCGCAAACTTTTCCTAATTATTATTTACTGTTATTTATTGATGCCTATACAGTAGCAGAGATTCTTGGAATGTCTGTTTCTGATTGTGTAGGTTGTAGTTTTCAAAAGCATAGCAGCTGCTCTCCCCTAATTTCTTTCAGAATCTGGAAAGGTCATTAGGCCAAGGAATAACAGAGAATGAACATGAATGAACCATTGCTTACTGGCAGGAAAAGAGTTTTAGTATGATCTATGGCCAAATAAAATTTCAGTTGCCATGTATTTTTACTGAAAGAAAATCATAGGGGTTCATAACACTTCTGGAAATGCACTGGAATTGCATATATATACCCTACATCCAGCTACACGGATGGCTGAGTGCAGATATACTGCTCCCTCTCAACACCACAAAACTAATGGATGGTTACTATGTTGAGCTAGAATTACAATTTTGCCATTATTATTTTATTAATGTTGGTAACAGTAAGAGCACCAGGGTACAACGACCACATGTTTTTACTTTCAGCTGACAGAGGAGAAAAACCTGGACATTTCCACCAAAGACAGAACCCATGCAAGTGAACAACTGTGTTACTTCCTTGAAATAACCAGGGGAGAAATGGCATGGAGGTATTCTAAACAGGTATGGGCTCAGATGTTAAGGTTGCTTTTATTCCATTATAAAGTAGTAATAAAAGAAATACCTTCCAGAGGAAGTCATCAGTCTGTGCTGCCTGCTCATGAAAATACCTAAGTCTAGAAAAGAAAATGCAACAACACCTCACAGAAAAATGGTGGCTCAAACAGGCTTTGAAGTCATCACCACTATTAGTTTGAGACTGAATATTGAAGTTTACGAAGTAGTTTTTTTTCCTGAAAATTTAAAATATACAGCTAGAACCATTTCACTCCTTTTTATACAATTTCTTTTTATCCCCATGAAATCTGACTCTTCCAATGTGAATGAATACATGTGCAGTGAAGGATTAACACATCGCTGATTTTTTTTTCTTGTTTAAATAATTCTGTGTAAGCAACACAAATTATTGGTATAAAGCAGGATTTATGGCAATATATTTCCTCTTCAAGACATAAATAAGATTTCTTAATAGTTTTCTGTAATGCATTTTCTTACAGTACCACATTCTCATACATTTACTAGCGTAATGTATCTGCTAGAATAGGAATTGCATACCCTGAACACTGTTTTAAAAAGTCTTCAATACTAACAATCCAATCTGCTAGAATCTTCTTTCACAATTCATTGTCTACATCTTGCAGCCTTTTACCTTCCTACAGCATATGCTGGAATTTACAAAAGGAAAAAAAATCAAATTTAGGAAACAGAAAAATACAAGGTTTCAAAGAATATGAAAGCTATCAAGAAAAGTAGAATGTTATACTAGAATAATTATATGAAAATTTACAGAAGGCTACAGGTCTTTATTTTTCAACATTTCTCCTTACTTCATGTTATATTGCCTTCATTTTCTGAGAAGTTAACTTTTCAGTCTCTGGTGGTGATAATTAGAAAACGAACTGCACATATGTCTGTTTTTTTAACGTGGACAGAAATTATGTAATTATTCAAATTATATCAGAATTTATATTCAGAAAATTGGTTGTCAGTCAGAAGTGTCTTCTTTATAAAATGACAAAATTACTCCACTAAGAGCAGATGAATTCTAACATGAATATCCACTTACAAAATTCTCTCTTCTGTTAACACATTCTCAACATTTTAGTCCCTGCTGGAGTATCTTCTACTACAAAGTCTTAAGATTTTTTTTTTTCCACTGCACAGGAGCTAAGAGAAATAAAGAGACCAAAGTAAAGAACAGGCTACGTGAGTACAGAAAGGACTTATATTTTAAAATTTCTGCTACCTAATACAATATCAATATGCAGAGAAAAGTATTTTGCATATATTTAATGCCAGTTACCTCAAACACTCCCCATGAATCACGATACAACTGATTCTGCTGGCAGCACCTTTTGGAGAAACCTTCTTTTGGGAGCTCAATGGACAGCACAAGAGAGGAAAAAACCACCAACAAATACAAGTGATATTCAGAAGGTCTATCTAAGCTAGAAATTATTTTTCTAGTGCTATCCATGTAGCAGTTGCATAAATGCTCCAGATACAGACATACACATATACATGCACGTATAAAAGTTATTGTCAGTGTATAAGTTACTACTATCCTGAGACTGAAATAATTTATGTAACATCTGTTTTCATATTTTTTCTAATTTTTTCTAATTAACATGCATATTTAACACATAAATGCTCAGACCACCTATTTTTCTGTTGATTTTTTCCCTTTCCTAAATCATGTGTTCCTGTGGAGTGCTCAGTATAGATGAAGGATTAAATTTGCTTGGAGGAATAGCAGGTGCGTAGTAAAGAAACTAGTTCAGACTATCTAAAAGAAGAAAATACACTAAGAAAATAATAAAAAAATTGGCTACAATGGCTTACAATATAAAATTAAAGGGACTTTGCAAAAAAATCTAGTCTTCTACTCACGAATCAAAAGTGAAGTGTCACTGACACACCACCCCTGCCCAAGATATGTCAAAGCCTCTAAACTTTCAGCACTTCTACTTTCAGCTTCTACTAAAACACAGGGAGTAAAACTCTGAGCCTGTGCAAACCAAATTTTAGTGATGTAAGATGCCACAGCTGTGGGATTTTTTCATTTCTCATTGTCAATACTTAAAATATTCACTTGACACTAAATGGTACAAAGCACTGAAAATCAACTATATCAGAAACAGATTTAAAAACACAGCAAATGCTGCTATTACATTGTGCTGTTCACATAATTGTTGAAGGTAAGTTCAAAATCTAAAACCCTGAGGAGACAAATCAAAGGAGCGGAAATAATTTGTCCTATTACATGTACAGGACTTAGTGGAAAAAAGTGTATGTTTACACAGCTGAGATCTTCCTTAGTAGGCCTTAGAACTGTGAATATGTTTTATTCCATCTTCCTCCTCCCATCTTGCCACAAATCTGAAATGAAGAGCAATAAAAGGACAGACCATCTTTGCTACATATACTCTACATTAACACTGCTGTATATCCAAAACACAAGAGGTGGGAAGGGAAGATCTTTGCTCTTTTGCTATTCATAGCAGAAGTCTACTCATACCTACAGACAGCATGGCCATCCTGTTCAAGCCTAAACTGACCCATTTTTGTCCTCCTGGGTCTGAAAGTCTCTCATGCCTGAGGTTCAGACATTCCTGAGCTCATCCCTCGTTAGCCACTATGAAGAGAGAGACGTGTTTGCTAGTTTACCAGTAAGAAGACATGATCACTGCCTATCACCATTAGATTTAGCTATCTTATCTCAGCACCTTCTCTCTTCAGGTTTCATGAGATGCAAAGTTAGGAAGACAGCCACAGTACCCCACTGACTGGCAGGTGATCCAACAAGGAGACCAAAAAAAGGGCTGCATCTCTGACCTTTAAGCAACCTGTTCTTGAACTGATGGGAATGTCACTACAGTTAACTGCATGAGGCATTTATCTTTCCTCTCGTTAGTCCCTTTGCAACCTCCGACACATGCATATTTTAAAACAGTAACCTTCTCAATGACTATGAAAAGGAACAATCAGTCTTTATGTCCCCAAATCAGAAGTTGGACATGTTAGATTTCTTCTGTATACCCTTACAGAATAACCAACCTCTAGGCGAAATTGTAATCCTCTCAGAGTACAATAAAAATTAGGAATATGAACTCTCCATTCATATCTAAATAGCAATTTGACACATTTTAATATCACAACTAAACAAAGTGCATCTGATGAATATATAAATACTGCAATCTCTTGACTACAATTATTACAGGTGGGGTAAACTTCAATGAAACTGAAACCTGGGTCTTTGCCAGTATTTACATGGAAGATCTTAGCAGCATACATTCTCTGGGCAAAGTAGGACATTTAATACAGCCAAAATCTCTGCAATGCTCCTATTTCCTCAGCATTTTGTTGATATCATCCAAACTGAAGCACTCTTCAGCTCTTTTGAGCTTTCTAAGCATCTTCCTTTACCTTTGCATGGTTTTAAAACAAAAAATGTTTATCAGCTCGAATACTTACAAATGTAGATTTGTAAGGAGTGTGAACTGGGATTAATTACAGCATCAAAATCCAGTATTAATTCTCACAATCTTGCCCCAGTTAGAAAGCACCTCCAGCGCCTTGCTGGAAATTCCACATTTGGCTGGTCAGATTGCTTCTTTAGCTATTCTTCACCAATACAGAAGGCCTTGTCCTCTCTTTTCAATCCTGCCCCTTTCACTCTGGGGAAAAACTTGACTTACACTTTAGATTTTAACAGTAAATTCTGAACTAAAACTTCATTAGCTTTGAAAATATCTGAGTTACTCTATTGCTACCATGAAT
Organism: Cinclus cinclus; assembly: GCF_963662255.1. Lineage (NCBI taxonomy): Eukaryota > Metazoa > Chordata > Aves > Passeriformes > Cinclidae > Cinclus > Cinclus cinclus. Next base: position 35,517,037 of record NC_085046.1, read on the forward strand.
GCATCTTAAGTTTCCTAAAAACCTTGCTGACTTTTCCCAGTTCTAGCAGGCCAGGGACACAAGGTCACAAAAAAAAAAAAAAAAAAAAAAAAAGGAAATGCAAAATGCACCCCAAAAATGCATTGCTAATAAGACAGGTTGGGGTCAACACAAAGTCCTTAAATATACAGGTACTGCACCTCCCATACCTAACTTTGTTTTCAAGTATTTGTCATCCTCACTGAGCTCTCTGCAGTGCAGAGCAGCTATCTGACTACTACACCCATAGGTACAAGCACTGTGATAACCCTTGCATAAACTAATATAGCTACATTTCAGAAATACAATTTTCATTGACCGGGAATCAAGTCCAAACCAACAATTTGTATCCTATTAAGAAATTTCTGACTATCAATTTTGCTCAATTTTCTCTGTCAGCTACATTAATAATCCTCAGGTTAGATATTTCAGGATAATGGCATTAAAAAAGGCTGAAAAACCTTTGGTTTTGCTGGTATTAGCATTGACAAATGCTCAGCAAACTATATTAATTTATTATATATTTCACTGTAGTAATTTACCTAGTGAAGACTGCCTTTGGAATTAGCTGGGAAAGGTGGTCAAAAACAGTCATGGAAGTTTTTTCTATGGAAATAAGCTTACATATATGCCCACAAATTGTGGGACCAATCTACAAAATATTTTGCACATATACACATACAAAACATCTGTAAAGTGAAATTACATTTCCAAAGCATATCAACTGTGTGAGTGCCTATCAAGATTCAAGAATATCAGGTTAAAAGGCACCAAGCTACCTTGATTATATCTAGTTTATTAACAAAGAGCTATCATTTGATCTATTTGCTACCTCATAATTAAAGTGTGGACCACAAAACACCAATTACAGAACGAAGTACCACTACATATTATGCTTCATCAAGACTTGACTTTTGGTCAATGCAATTGGGGTATATTAGGTTAGCAAGTGAATACATGAAAGCTGTGCACTTTATGGATGACTTCTTGGCCAGGGAATGAAAAAGATTAACCTGTATAGATAAGAGAACCTGCTTGGATAAGGTTTACATGTTATCAGCTCTTAAAGCATTGTTAACATCTTCTTATCAGGTGTTAGAAGCAGTCTTGGATATAATAATAAATAGGAGCTCTGAGCAAATAAATAAAAGGGAGCTCTGAGCAAAATGTTTACCCTTCAACTACAGTAGTTTAAAACACCTGCTAAAGTTATTACGATCAGTAGAGGAAAAAGCACTCCCTTTAAAGACTGTCTTTATTGATTTCTGTCTTCTCTCCATGATCAACTGAACTTCTAGACTTGCAAGAAGTACCAACATATTTGGCCTTCTGATTGTCAGACACTTAACCTTGCTTATGCACCCTTGTAAATCATTATCTTTGAAGAGCCTATCTCTTCCTGCTGTGGACACTAAAAATGGTATAAGCATCACAAGCATCATAAGTTTCTCTGGTGACTCTAAATCCTTCATCACAGCCAGATCAGATTGGAGATTTTCTGCCTTCATCAGCAAACCAGAATCCCACTAAATATAAGACATGTAAAATTCACCCACTCATGTGGACAATGAATGAAAACATTAGGTAGAAGAACCTCCTCTGTCAAAAAAATCAGAAGAGAATCATATTACAATCACACCTAGGATAGGTCTGTAGCTTTAAATGTTCAGCCCTTTCAGTTGTGAAGGGCAGGAGAAGGATCATAAACTTGATACTGGTAGAAGGTTATGCAGACTCTGTGTGATGCCACATTCATACAGGAAAGATGACCTGCACTGAGCACACTACTGTCAGAGAGATGATGGATGATCTAACTACCACTGTCAGATTTTTTGCTTTGTTTTCCTAAATTTCCCTTTCCAAAATTAATTAATTGAATATACTTTTGATATACTAAATACCTTCATCCTTAACTCACTTGTAACAGTTTGTTTTCTACCTGCTGTATTTTTGAAGCACATCAAGAAAGAAGTAATAAAACCTTTGAATGAACACAGGAGAAATCTCTTCCTGTGCCAGCTTTTAAGGAAAGATGGATGAAATGACCATCTCATCCATAAAGCCAAGATAAAATTGAGCACTGTGGTCATCTTGATCACAATGCCAAGAAGAAAATACCACTGTTGATTTGTTCAAAACCTCTGAAACATTTATCAAACTACGGTCACATACTGTGAGAGAATACATGCGTACAAGTTACTGACTAGCAGCAGTTGGAAAAACAAACACAAACACATGCAATCAGGTAGCATGTATCATCATCTTTTTTAAGAGATACTGCCAAGAGCCCTGTTGACTGACATGCCTTTCACAGGCCCCCACAATACAACAGGAATACTTCTGCTCTTTTACTTCCTGTATCACTGTCATATTAGGAGACTATTTCCTTTTTTCTGTTCAGTCCCATCTTGATAAATACTTCACATGTTAAGGGGGTTACTAATTCAGCCCAGCCTCCTGAGGAGCCAAGTTAAGTCTGTTTATACAAAGAGACTGCCTTGGTAAGCTGCAGGTCCCCAAAAGCATATAGAAAACTAGCATCTTTACAATGATTTACTGAAAGCAGCAGCTCGTTTTAATAAAACCATCCCAAAACATAAAATTGATTGAACCAACTGCTGTGCAGGGCATACACAACAGCTGATCAAAATCATTCAAGATTTTTATTCCTAGAATATCTCCAGAGCTTGTAGAGTTTTTCCTACTTTATTATTTCAGCTCTGATACACAACTCACTTAGGCAAGCAGAAAAATGAAGCCTGACTTCTGATATTTTTAACCAAAAAATCTGGATAAACTCAAAATAATCTCCTGTGTGAAAAACCAAAATGAAAGCCAAATATACTTGATAATCACCAGCAGTTTTCATAATGTAAAGACTAACTATTATCTTCTCAATTATCCGTCTTCAAGTGATATAACGTCCTGATTAATAGTAACCCGAAGTCCACAACACCCCATACAGATTACTCCACAGGACATATTTCTTCCACTTCAAAAGGTTTGAAAGGATAGCTTTATAAAAGCATTACAACACACACACACATACACACACACACATATATAACTGTGCTCTAAAAAGGCAGGAAAAGATGAAAACTTTTTCCAAACTCCAAACGTATCACTACTAACTTTACTTTCCTTGCACAAAATATCACCAGAAGAGTTTATCTGTTTCGCTGAGCATAACAAAAAGTTCACCTTTGCAGAGTATGCTACACGAAGCTTTGTCTACCTTTTATATAGTAAAGTAATTTTATGGTATTGTGTCACAATGAAGGACAAAGATAAGCCAACTGTTTAGATTCTTCTCCTTTATGTTGTGGCTTTGATCACTAACAATGCTGCATGAACAGCCAACAGAAGGCTGACATTTCATAAAATATGCAGTGATAAAAACTAATACTGTAGCATCTGGGAGCGATATATAAAATGCAGAAATACACCTAATAACTGTGATCTTAAATTACAAGTTACTAAAAGCTAAATAAGCAGCATACCTAAAAGAAAGATTAAGACAGGATTTTTGTGCTTCTGCTCCTTAAAACAAATCTGAAAAAAATTAATCCAAGCTATGTTATCTATTATTCTTAACAATTCCTCTGGCTCCCTTGTATCTTAAAAGCAGCCTTGTAGAAGAGAGCTTTTTTGCCGTATCATTAGGTATCAGCAGAAGCCAAACACATTATAAGCCTTCTTCATGCTATATTAATGCTCTAATGCTTTGTGAAGTCCTCTCTATTGTCTTTTTAAAAATATCAATCACATAAAATACACATAAAACCTGATGACTGATTCTTCACTGTTATGTAAAAAGCTGAAGCTCTGTGATGACAAAAATAAGCAAAAATCCTTCTAATAAGCTGCATAAATTAAGTAAATCTCAGAGTAGAAATTACATTATTTTAATTCATTTATCTTAAGAACATTAAGAACCTACAAGACAGGCCACATAAAATGGAGGATTACATCCTAGAAAGCAGTGAATCCCTAAAGAACTTACAAGTCATTGTAAATAACCAACTGCTTTTTTTGCTCTTACTATGTTGCTATAGCTAAGAAGCTAAAAACAATCCCTGGGTGCATTACAGGGAAATATATGGTAGTACTAAGGACCTGAAATTATCTGCACATATGGCATCACTGGAATGCTATAACCAGGCCTCGTATCTTTAATTCAAAAGGAAGTTGAAATTAAAAAGGCCAAAAAAGGAGCTACAAGAATTACAGTCAGGAAATCCTTCTTTTTACTGTGTGTGTGAGACAGATAAAGGATCAGTATATTTAGTTTATTTATAATAAGATTAGAGGTTACTTGATTGAGATCTACAGTTTAGTACATGTGGAGAAGGTGTAATAGCCAATAATTATCTAATCAAGCATAGAAAAGGATAGTAAGACAGAATTACTGAAAAGCATCAGACAAAATCAGTCTAGAATACCATGTCTTAATTATTACATCAGGTTAGGCAACAACATAATGCCTTTTCTTTTTCTGGTATATTAAATATCAAGGTAAAGGTGAAGTAATGATTTGTATTTTTTTTTTAACGATTAATACTTTACCTTGATTTATACCAAAGATGTAATGACTAAACATCAAAATTATCTCTCCTGCTTGGAAAGCAGCTTAATATTAACGAAACTGCAATGAACTTAAAGTTTTATACAACATCTCTGTTCTCATTTATGATTCCATGGGTCATATGATAGTGCAACTACTCAATATAAAAATTACTTTATCTAATGTAACACGAAAATAATTTTAGGAAAGGGTGCAAGAATATTATCTATCTTTACAAGAATATACCATCAAGAAACAAAGTAAGAGCAACTTCTGTGGTGCAACAGGTTAAGCAGTTACTGGTCATACCACGGGTATGCAACATTAATATGAAGCTGAAACAACTGCTCCAAATAATTAGAATATAATGGTGCAACATTTGCTTATGGCACTATAAAATGGGTAGGTCTTCCTCAGCATAATTCTGAGATCTAGTAAAATACAAGGTCTAAAGTTCTAACTGTATGAACGAGTACATAATGAATTCAGCTTTTTAGTATTAGGCTCTCATTCAGTGGCAGGGGAAAAGCAATCATGTATCAGATGAAAAAAGAATGCAAGAGAAAATCCACATTTGGTGCCTAAAGAACTGTGAAGCATATTTTTGGTCTGAAAACATACTGAAATTACAATTTAAGTACGTGGGAGGCAATTGTCCTTGTGGTTATAATTAGTGTCCAAATTTAGGGACTTCAGCGTTTAATGCATACCCACCCGCCTGTTATTCTTACCATGCTTTTTTATGTCACTTAATGGAGATGAATACTCTTTTCCCACCTCATATTTACATCAAGGCTATTTAATTTCTTTAGGCTGCTATAATAGGTTAAACGGCAGTCTCAACATCACTCTTCATCTCCCACTGGACAACGAATGGCATTATGAGACTGAGAATAGATGAAGGCATATTTACATTCATAATGTTCTTGACTATAAAATTTATGTAAATTATGATTTTATATTTGCAAATACTATAATTTTCAGTTTCAATGAATACTTTACTACTCTTTCATCATTTACTTTCCATGTACATTACATGGAGAGAAAAACTAATGAAAATAAAGAAACTAAGTAAGTGCTATCATCCAAGAGGTACAGGTCTTCTGTAAAAGTTAAAAAATGCTTTGTTTCTTGACTGATCTTACCCCTGCACAGACAGGGGGCTGGACTACACCCTACTGCTCATATGAAGTGTGTAAAACGTACAGAGGATTTTAAGCAGGTAACAACAAAAACAGATTTTGCATTGATGACTTATTTTAACCCCAACAAAATCTAACAACTGTATTGGTGAGGAAAATTAATTTTTTCCTCCATTTGTACAAATAGCATTTTTTCTATTCATTGACAAAACACCATGGAAACACTAAGTTAATTACAGAACTCCACGTCATGTTTGGGAACATGTTTACAGATGTTGCACAAGAATAAAAAACTGCAAAATATCAAATTCCATTAACTAAGCTATTGCTCCACCAAATGGATAGAATGATTCTTAAATATTCTTGGAGTGGAAAAAGAACTTTTCAGTTAAGAACATTAATCTCTCATACCGCTCGTCAGACATACATACACACAAATACTATGGATTTCTAACCACAAACTATCACAATTTTTCTGTGATGGTCAGCTAAGTATTTCCTTTAATTTTATAACATGCAACTCTGACTTAAAAAAAAAATCTATGCTTCCAGGATGAAAAACTGGCAAATCAAATTGGTCCAAATATTCTGACATATTTTTAAATGAGGAACTTTTTTTTGTGTGTTTTGGTAAGAGCTTAGTGTGACATTTTCAGACTGCAAATGCAAACATATGTAACGAAACAGCTCCCAAACTACCACAGTCTCAGATACATATGTTATTTTTAAGGAGGTGATTCCTTGATACCTGAGAAGCACTATGAGAATGAAAAAAATGTCACATTTAAGGAAGTAAAATTGGGCTCGTAAGACAAGTCGGATTGGTTCTGAATAATAAAATTGCTGGCTATATATGTTGTTTTTCAAGTTACTCAACATGCAATCTTTAAAAGACTCAACTTGAAATGCATGTACTGTGTATATATTCAAAGAGATGTATTTTAAAGAACAGTGGCTCTTCTGGTATCTCTTAACTTTGTGACTTGTATTAAAAATGAATCTAAAAGGACTTCAAGATTCTGTTCCAGTTTGATGAGTTAAGGAAGTATGGACTCAGACAATGGCCCAAACAATCAGTCTCTTCCATTAAGTATCACTTCCCTCCTCTCAGTTACTTGAACCAATTAATTTTTCTGTGTAAAGTACTACATTTCCCAAGGTTCTGCTGACTGCCTGGCAATAGGGAAGTCAGTGCCATTCCTACACCAGACCAAATTACAATTACCAGACAAGAAACCCTTCCTCTTAGCACCCTAAAACTACTGTGGAAAGGGAAAGTTATTTTGTGGAACTTTTAACTGCAAAACCTCGAGGGATGTTAAGAAGACCTTCCCAAACTCAGAACTTGTTTGTACAGGAAACAGGGAAAGCAATCTGATACCACTCCCTAGTACCAGCCACAGAGAAAATATTGAAACCTCAATATTAATTACAAAATTCCAAATAGTCACAGGGAACAAAACGTTGGGAGCAATTTTCATACTGGCAAAGTCTTAAATGCAGCTTTTACTACAATTCTTCATGAAGGTTGCATATGAAATCTCCTGTGTTTCAAGTTCCTGCATTGCCAACTAATGATACATTCAAGAAAGGAATTAAGTCTGAAAAGTAGTGTCAGAAAACCTTAAAAAATTGCATTAACCAAATTTTCTTTTCAAACAATCTAGGAGCATAAGGCATAAAATTCCTGTGTAGAGTAAAAATGTCATGAATGAGGAGCTTTCTTTTTTTACATTAAATAGTCCATCCTTCTAATGATTTTTATTACAGTATCTTTTGGAATAAGAAAAATGTTTCATGGGAATATTTTAATATTTAAATGTGTCCTTGATAAAAAGTAAACATTAAAGTAAAACAAAACCATGACTGTTTTCCCCGAAAATGCTACAAAATTGTGTAGATTTCATAATTATAGTTTTCATGTACATAAGATTCTATTCAACATTTGCATTTCATTCATGAAAGTGCATTTAATAAGTGAAATTAATCTAGATAAATATTGGTCACTCATTATTCCTCTAGCTGGTTGCTACTCACCTAGAGCAGTTTCACACTATAAAATATTCTCAACTGGGGGACGAAATCATGATTAGACATAACTAGATACTGATTCACAACTTAACCACTTTACCATTTTCTTTGCTTTTGTCAAAACTTACTTCTCACACAGCAAATGTTTTTTTAAATTTTGATGCCAACATCCAGCTGAAGGTATTGGATGACTTTTCAAAAAAAAAAAACAAAACCAAACCAAAAATCCCCAACGCCAAAACATTCCACTAAATTCCTATTTTTTTCAAGTAGTTATATTCCTACTGAGAAAAGTCAGTAACAGCATGTCAGTTCAGGAAAGTACTCCATTACTTCCCATAAGTTAAATACTTTCCAAAGTCTGAGTCTAAAAGATCAAAAAGAAACTAAGTGCAATCTGTGCTTTCAAGAGCAATGTGTAATTAAGGTCTTCCAACCATTTACTCAGGAAGAAATACTGTTGCTTCTGGATTTTAAATGAATTAAAATAATTTTCCTGTCAGAGGGTATGACTGTCTCCAAGCAAGACTGCCTTGATCTAGATTTTGTTGGTACATTCTATGGGAAGAATATATTAACTTAAAAAGAAGAGAATTGTCTTTCTTTTCTATCCCTTACTCCTCACTGCCAAACAACAGAGAGAATAATGATTCTTTTTCCTCAGACCCAGCTTGGATCCCATTATAAAGCACATTTCTGGATTTTAAAATAATCTAGACTAATATGCCAAAACAAGTTTAGAACATTTATAACATAGAGAAATTCTTGCACCTGATTCACAACTGCCTTGCAAAAGATGATAAATATTGCAAGTTTCCAGACACAGTTAACCTTTTCTATAACTCTGAGGCATGCATGCTGCTTAACAAAAATGATAAAACAACATTCAACCACTTCTTGTAAATCTAGTTGAACCATTCATACCAGAATCAACTCTTACAACATTAATACTTATGAGAACAGATCTCAGAGGATCAGGCACATAATATGGAGAAAACTACTGTAAAAATTGGTGGCATGGTTTTAATTCTTTAAAAATTAGAAATCTGTAGAAATTATGTTGCAAAGAAAGTGCTTAATATGAAGTTGTGTAATATATACCACTCAATGAAACCTTGAACAAAATCACATGAAGCTGCTCAGAAAGTTCTGAATTTTAGGTCAGTTCCACATTAATTTATTCAAATATGACAGAGTGCTGATAATATACAATAACTTCTGCCCACCATGGTTTCTATCACCTTAAATAAATGCATAAAGTTCTATACTTATTATATGTGTTTATTGAATAAATAGCACTAAGCAATGTGTGGAGGGTCTTAAATTACTAGGCAGTTGGTCATCACTGTCACTTTAATTTGGCTTTATTCATCTGCTTTCCATCAAATTACAAATGCTGGCCAGTCACAACAACTGAGAAATGCTGCTGCTTGCATTGCAGATCAGTCCCTAGTACAGGACTCCAACTGTACATGGCTGGCATCTACACTGGTACCTGTCAGTATCATTCAGTACATGTTTAGACATTTAAATCCATATAACTTAAGTGCAAAACCCACTGAAATTCTGTGAACTTCCTTTAGAATTTGCCCTGGAAGCAAAGTGTTCTGTAAATCCCACAGAAGTTCTTCAGGAGGAGCAGAGGGAAAGAAAAGAGAGACAGGGATAGCCATGAAATAGCATCACTTCCCTCTAATGGAAATTACAGCCAACATTTTAGAAGTTTTTTTTTTTTTGTCCTTACAACTTTACTGGAACATTATCACAGCTCTAAACACATCAGAGACAACTGTCCATGACTGTCACATCTGTGATACAGGGATCACTTCAAATACACCAAAACACCATCACAGTCTTAGTTTTTTTTTACTTACATACACCGCTGGCAACCCAACTGTTTATCCCCTCCATCATTTTCTTCATGCAGATATGCTTAAGGCTGCTACTTTTAAACCTTTAAGAGCAATATTAACAAATCCTTTTTAACAAATTCTGATTAGCATTTATGATCATCTAAGGTAGCACTTATCTCTGACAGAAAACAAAACGAAAGCAAACCACAAATTACAGTTTTTTTGACCAAGTTCAATCAATACAACTTGAAATCTCTGCAATGTCTCTGAAAAAATTTGAAAGTCAACAAAATGCAGAGGAAACATTATATAATGAAACTATGTAAGACATAAATAATACTAATCAGGTAAAATAAAGGCAAGAAACTGCTGTCCTCAAGTAGAATCACAGACTGGTTTGGGTTGGAAAGAACCTCTAAATGACACCTAGTTCAGCCTCTTGTCATGGGCAGAGAGGTGGACATCTACTAGATTAGGCTGCTCAAAGTCCTATCCAACCTGGCCCTGAACACTTCCAAGGATGGGGCATCTGCGTTTCTCTGGGCAACCCATTTCCATGTCTCAACCCTAATTGTAAAGAATTTCTTGCTTAGATTTTATCTAAATGCACCATCCTTTACTTTTAGAAGCCTAAATCCTTAGAGGCCCTGGCATAAAATCTCTCTCCATCTTTGTTAGAAAGCCCACTTTAAAGTACTGTAAGGGAGAATTCAGTTCTTCCTTTGCACTGGCAAGGGTGGTTTCATGGTTAAAATGAACTAGAAAGCAAGCACTAAGTACAATAAAAAAAGCTCTGCCAGAATCAGCTGAGCTCTGTCCATAGCCAGCTCAGGCTTCAGAGTCACATTGTGCCAAAAGAAGGCTAAGGAGGGAAATGGGACAACATGCCTGGGGCAGGGACAAGGGCAAGGGAGATGCAAGGCACAAAGACCACTGCCAGAGGAAACTTGAACAAGGATGTGAAGCAGTACCAAATTTGTCAGCCATATAAAGTAGGTAATCTAACATGGTACAGAGAGGAGAAACAAGAAGGATGCCTGAAGAGAATGGGCTAATAACACACAGTACCACTAGTCCTCACCAGGAGAACCAGACAGCTACTGGAAATAAAGCTATGGTAATTACTAGTCCCAACTTGACATTGTGTACCCTCGAGGGGAACTGATATAACCTGATTTTAGTGCTTTGCAAAATAGTTCTCGATCCTGGACCTGTTCTTCCACCATTTCAAACTGCATGTCCTGCAAGTTTTGCTACATCTGAGAAAGAAGTCCTTATCTTACACGTATCTTTCTTGAGCCCATCTCTGCAATGCAGCCATAAATTAAACACAAGCGAACTGACCACCAACTCTGTAGGAACAGCAACAACAGAAACACTGCAATGAATTGGGTTCTTCGAATTGGTGTTGGATTTTTAAAATACTTATATGTTCTGCTCATACAGATGTGTGACGACCGGCACAAGCTGCATTAACAGTGTAACAAATGGGTAATTCACTTGCTCCGCAAAACAGACATTATTGTACTATTTAAGAAAAGATGCCATCTGTAATAGTTGCAAATCACCAGTGCTTTTTAGACTGATACAGAAGTTTACTTGAATTTAAATTAACTGACAAATTATAACATGCTACCTATGCTAGAACCTGTAAGACAATATATAAAATCAGTTAAAGATTTCTTTTAAGAAAGCACTGTATTTCAAATTACAAACAAATTATAAATCCCTGAAGTACTTAATTACCTGAGGTATTTCCTCTGAAAAAAACCCCAACATTCAGTTTTCTTGATGCTTCATAACCAAGTTTGTAAAACAAAGAATTCTGAACCAGGCGGCAAGCCAACAATTATCAACTATTATATGGGATTTAACTACTCCCTAAGTCAAAGGAACCATCTTTAAAGCTATATAGTATTTCAGTTTCTTTTTAAATCACTTCAATAGTGAAACTTGTTTGACCAGTTTCAGTACTATGTCAACATAAAAATATCTGAAACACAAGAAACCAGGAAGTATTAAGTGAAACTAATCTCAGAGAACACTGGAAAAATTTCAAGCAGTGGGAACTACAGGAAAATAAGTAACTAGCATTTAAAAATATTTTGTCTTCAGAGAAATTATATGTCTTAAATATAGGTTTAGCAAATTAGAAATAATAAGTAAAGCACTCTAAATGAGCATTATCACTTTCCCACCAAAGAATTCTTAACATGATTTAATTTGTAGTCAGAACAATCTACAGTATACCAGTCCTGAAACAACTGTGCCAAGCTTACTATGAAGCAAGCACACAGATATATAATTTTAATAAGATTATACACATCTGAAATACTAGGGTTCCTCAAATATGTCAATTGCAGTGTTCTTTTCTAAATTAGCAATATGCATTGCTTTCTTTAATGAAACTTCTAATTTTCTTGCTTTCCCATGAAGATCTGTAAGAAGGAAAATGGACACAGACAGAAGACATTCACTGTTTGGTAAATGAAGGATGGGGAAGAAAAAAAGGATGCATTTTAGCAGCCTGTTTTACTCACAAAAAACCCCAAAAAGTTTATTTTTTCCCTTCTCATTTTCCCTCATTATCCAACAAGAAGCAACAGATCAACTCACTACGTGCATACTACCTTACTGCATGGCTAAGAAAATTAAGAGATTAAATGGAAGGTAAGAGCAGCAGCCACAGCTTCAAGATGCATCTCAAAGGTCAAGACTTGCCTGTAGTCTGGTCTACCACTGAGCAAACACAATACCTCTTCAACAAAGGAAAGGTATCTGGCAGGTTGCATGCAAACCTCTGCTGCTTGAACCCTTCTTCTCTAGCTTGAATGCTGCTTCCAACATTTGGAGTGATAGACTCCAAAGGGAAGCTCATGCTACTGAACTTGGCTCACCTTGAAGGCGCTATGAGGGAGAAGCTGACTTTGTCAAAAGCTTAAAGAAAGATCTCTCAGGTTTGTTCATGTTCATATAAAGCTTGTCTTACATTAAATGTAAATGCGTAAACCAGAATATTCAAAAGGTTCTAAGGCAATTTTCAAGAACAATTTTAACTAGTTTTTGGAAGACACGTATTCTCTAGTAATAGGATAGACAGCTATTTTAATTAGTTGTTCTAAGCAACAAAATAAAAAGACATTCCTAGAATTATGTAGATCAGTAAAATGAGTTCATTATAATTACATACTACAGTGTTATCATGTCATTTTTTAATTTCACAAAGTTGGATGCAAAGGAAAATGATCTGGATATAACCCATCAGAAGAAGTCTAAACACTTGGAAATGGTGAAATCATCCCTCATGCACATAAAAAAGACTAAGCCACCAAAAGCACCAGTCTTTACTTCTCAAGTCTATTTGACAGCTCCAAAATCCAGGCACACATCCAGAAGAACTTTCTGCCCCACGTCTGGTCAGTAAAGAAATTGAGGTTAACCTTTAATTTTTAATGTCACCTGCAGCCAGTGACTGCTTTTTCTAATGCAAGTGACAGATAAACAGCAAAACACTCCCAAGATGATACACAAAGCACCACATACCATAAGTGCATTTTTATTTTTATACCAACTCAATTTCTCAAATGGATAACCAATGTTCCTACTAATTTACATTAAGAATTGAGTGAGGCATGAAAATTGTTCTGATGCATAGGCTCTATTTCTTTAATGCACTGCGTAGTGTTCTGTATTTTATTGCAACACTGTAAAAAACTGACTACACTTAAAAGGTACAGAAACTACATATACAAGCTCATATACATCTCAAAAAATCACTTCAGAAAGGAGTTTTAAATTATCCAGAGAATAGGAAGGAAAAATAACTAATTAAAGGCACTGATGGAAGTCATTAAAAGAAAGAAAAAAAAAAAGAAAAAAAAGTACTTGTTAAAATGAGTTTACTGACCTTTAACTAGTGTGTTTCTGTAGACCAATACTAGAACTTAAAATCCACATTGCTAGGATTTCCAATTTATAATTCCTTTACACAATTCAATACCATCACCTTAGCATTTGCAAGGTAATTCCAAACTAAACAGAGGGAATATGGCAAATTGAGGTAATATAGTCTAGCTATTTAAGGCCAAATTGGCAAGTCTTTAACAGTAAACACTGTATCATTACTAAACACTGCCATGTTGTTAATGTTAAGGAGAGGTTTAAATTAGAGAGTGAATTGCCCCTTCAGGTCGGGACTTAGGGCACATTATGGCAGAAAGCAAAGAAAAGCTCCCACTGACACAGTCTATGTTTCACCAGTTCTGTGGGAAGCAGATTGCAATACAGTTATCTATCAGCTTTAAAACCAAATACCACAGTCACTATTTTCACTTGTCTTTTAAAATTTAATGCAGCAAACTGGGGAGGAAAGAACCTATGTTTGTAAAGCAAGATTTCTTTTGGTACAGAAATAGTATGAAAATAGTTTTTGGGCAACTGCAGGAGACACATCACAAATATTTTTATAAATTTTAAATGTGTAACAATGACATTAATGAAAATGAGGCAAACTCAGTTTGCTTTTTTTAAAAAATACCAAAAAAATTAACTCACGTAGTGGCAGGTACTCAAACACAAAGGAGATAGTTATCTTCAGAAGGATGTTCTCCACATATGCAACAGGCATGTAGCGTTGGGATATGGCCCAGCCACCAGGAGCAATGAGGAAGCTGGAGTGGCAGTCCTGATACCAGACTTCCGGAGCTGACTTTCAGATGGAGAATAAATATACTTAATGAAAAAAAATCCTAAAAATAGTTTTAGTTTTTTTATTTGAGCTAACAGGATTCAAGTTAAGGATTCCCAACATAAGGCACTGCAATTCTTCTGGACATTTCCATATAACAGAAACAAAAGTGACTGAAATTTACTTAAGTATTCTCAAGTCAAGTAAGTACTGTATTTCACATAATCATGTATCAGGAGAGATAGAAAAAACATGTAAAATAAGTCCATCTGGTTTATCCATTTCTAAGATAACAATAATGGCAGACAGACAAACAACTCTAAGAACTTCAACATTATGGAGACTTATTTGTATTCCACCTGAAATTTTTATCAACAAGTGATTCTAGGTTATTTCTCAGCATTACTTTCAATTTCTCCTCCTGTGAATAAACTTCTTAAAAACATCTATCTAAATTTCCATAATTTTGTATTTTAGATCTGTTTTCTAGAAAGTTGCTCAATCATTATTGATAAGACCACAAGAAGTTGTATGGGGTTCAACAGCACACTACAGATGTACAGGGTTACATACACACTAAAAACATTGAAGATTATGGTTCTAAGAAAAATTTAACAAATGAAACATCAGCAACTGATCCGCCATCTATCCTTTATTAATTCTCCTTTAATTGTTGAAATCACAAAAAATCACAAAAAATATTAAAATCAAACCCTCTTCAAAATATATTTATGCAGAATTTTTCAGCTACTGTGACGTGATTAAAGTCTATTCATGACAGGATAAAATGATATTTTAAAATAATTCTTCCTGTTACAAATATGGAAAACTAATAGTGTTGAATTGGAAACACCAACTCCCCTTTTTGAAAAGGTGGTACTTTACTGTATCTATGGTATTTTCACCAGAAAATATAAGAACACAACCACCTAGACACATTTTTTAGAAGTCCTAAATTACACTGTTTTTGCAGGTAAATACCCAAACAGCTCCTGAAATCCAACCAGTGTTGTGGTTGCTCTGACATTAATATTACACTGTTGTAATATTTAGAAATATACCACAAAAAACATACCCACTTGCAAAAAAATAAAATTGTGATTTCTTTAAGATATTAAATTAAAGGTAATTGTCTACTCTTGAATATATAAAACAGTTCCAACTGAATAGTGGGTTTAGGGCTTTTTTTGTAATTTGGATTAGCATTCTAATTACAACATACTAGCACATAAATGTATTTTTATTCTAGAGCATACTTTGAGTTATTAAGCCTGGCATTAAATTTTGTAACAAGATGTAATATATCTAATTCAAGAGGGCTTAGAGCATTCCTGTATTACTTATTAATACGTTAAGTGAATGTTTGGACAATTGATTTCAACTAGGTTTTGTGACTAAAACATGTGACAAAATACAATTTTCAAATTACATAGTCCATTTGTCATAACTACTGCTCTTTCTAATTTCTATAGGTGTTAACAAATTAAACAAAAAAAAGCCACACTGACTAAAAAAAGAAGAGCAACCATTTCAGAATTTAAAAAAAAATCATCAATATTAGCAAATGTATCCATTTAGTCACTAGCAAACCATCCTCTGCTGTTCTGCATTCCCATTGCCTTACTTTGCTTTTTATACCCTCCTTCCTGCATTTCCACCCAAAGTGTGTATGTATATATTTGCTGAGGATAAGTCCTGATAAGTCCTAAGTGAGTCTAAGTGAGATCACAGTCTTGTACTGAAGCAATAATGAACAATAACAAATGCATTGCTCAAGTATCACAAGGCAATTCAGTCACAGGTGGACCCAATTGGTGACTGGTTTGGTTAATATAATCAATATAATTAAGACACTAATCTTGTAAATTCTTACTGAAAGAACAGAAACATCCCCAGCCAATGGCTTAAATAATGTTCATGCAGCAAAATAAATAGAAAGTATTACTCTGCGTAAGTTCTGAAAACAGAGGTGATGACACTGTGTTTCACACTAGTTCAGCACAAAGATTTTTGTGTGATTCATACAGTTTTGACAGTTTTTTCAACAAGTTAGACTGCAAAATGGTCTCTATGCCTTCACTGATGTTTTCTGAGTTACAAACAAGTTGGATAGACAAGGGAGAATATGAAAAATATGATCTCCATTTGAGCATTTGGACTAGCTGAAATCAAAAGACAGACTTACTGTAAAGATGAAGAAAATTATCTCAAAAAATTTAAAAAGATAAAGACATTAAGAAGTTACCAGAGAAACTTATGAAACAGAATAGTATGTTAAGATTTTTATTACCATGACAAAAGATATAACGATTATTTTTCTTGAAAAGTAAGAAAAAGTAACTTCACTACATGAGCTAAACTATTAGTAAGCACTAGCGGAATCTGCCTGTATTTTAGCAAAGTGATGGCATCCTCATGTAGACAGCTCACTTTGAAGGATACCTACTAGACATTTCTGGAACCTACATGAGGACTGCATAAATCAATACCATGGCAAATCTGTCAGACATCTTGAACACAATTTACAGAAAGCAGTCTTCAATATATGAATAAAGGTATTTTTTTACTTGCACAAATGCCTGTATTCCCACACACAATGGAGGAAATCAGGAGTTCAGTATCATATGCTAGCAGAAGGTTCCTAACAACCGGAATTACCCCAATGTTAAAAGGAGTAGGTATCAGGAAGAAAGCACAGGTAATCTGCCTTAAACCTATAAATGGAAGTGTTTAGGGAAGCTACTTTTTCAAGGTAACAAAACAGGTACAATAGCACATACTTCAAAAGAAGTATTTGTGGTTCCCATGGTCCACTAGTCAGAAAACTATGTTCTTCTTGGAAGATTGAGAACATGAAAGCATCCCAGTCCTTTGCCACTTGTTCTCAGTAAGCCTTACTTCACTCTCATTTCAAAAGACATTAAACTAACAGGCAGGAGAAGGAAAAGGGAATGGGAACAAAGAAAATAAACTAGTCTAATTTTATTAATGTCTGTTCTTCCTCCCCAAATACTGTTTCCATTTTTAAAAATTACATAACTAAGACTACATGTAGTAAACAACACAAATTACTTTGATATTTCACTATTTCAGTAAATACATTTGATTTATTTCTCATCAAGATTCAATGGTATCAAGATTTATGCTGAGGGATTCAAACGTGAATGCTTTTTCCCACAGTCTCTCTTTAAGTAAGTTAATTTTAAATTAGACGTTAATTTCAAATAGCCATGTACTGCTTTTTTGACAACTGTCCATCATAATACAGAATTATGTATTAATACTAACCAAAGATACTAACCGACATCAAGATATAATTAAAGTACTTTAAGAAGAAGAATTCCTTTAAAAACAGAATATGTGGCACGTTTAAAGTATGGAATTTGGTCACTGAAGATAGTCCCACTTCTACATTGCTTCTCAGGTATACATACACACAAAAAAGCATTTTAAGATGCCAGAAGCCAAGCAAGATACTCACTTGTACAGGTCTATTAAATCTGTGAATTCAGGAGCTGCTGCATTTCACAGTCTATTATTTATATGACAGAATGAAGATCTGAAAACATGAAATATAGCCTTAAATTATTCACTTATTCTTTTCACAAAAGGAGAAACCGTCAATCTAACACTAAAAGACTTCAAGCATATTTCTAAAGGTTTCAAGAAAATTGCCTTATTTATCAAAACTTTATTCCCTCCGTTTGTTCATTAAATACTGTAGCTTTGCATTAAGGTCAAGCAGTGTCAACCAATTACTGCTGTTGGAAAAGTCCTACTTCCTTAATACTCAAAGAAACCACGGTATATAGTGAATTATTTTAATAGGCAAACTGAACACTGTTTATCCAAAGTACATTTCAACCATAAAAATATATTTTAGGGGTTTCTATCAACAATCAATTATAGTACTATTTATTATCACAGCAGCATTAAGCATGATCTTTTGTCTGCTTAAATGCCAACCTTAAAAAATACACATCTATTTCAGCATATTCAGCAACATTCGGTTCTTAGCTTATAATAAAGGGAAGTAACAAAAATTAAGTGACCTATAAAGCAAACTGAAAGGTAAAATATAAAACATTGAATTTTAATGAGACAGTATCAATTGGTATAAACATACTGGCTTCTGTTCTCATTCTCTCTTGGTGAGCAAGAGGGCTCAGCTAATATATGACACACCTGAAAAAAAATCTACCCTGCTTTTGCTGCTCCTAATTTTATATATACTTTATGGCAAAATTCTCCATCTTGCAATATACAAGAAGAGTTAAGTGGTCACACACAAATTTATTAAACACCAAGAAAAGGCCACACATAGACCATCTTACCCAATACCAAAGTCAGAGTCATTCAGGATAAAAGGATTTCCTTAAAATGTTTTGATGCAACAAGCCAGGACAAAATCCCCCTTGTCCTGCCTTGATCTTCTACCTGACCCATTTTAATGGCATGCAGTTCAAAAGGCTACAATGATGATTTTACTATGTAATCACCTCTAATTTTATATTTCAGGGAAGCAAAATTCCAGATCTCATTTCTTTTTGGAACTGACCTGTTTATTGCCATTCTACCTAGTATATAAGCTGTGACAAAGGAACACAATATTCTGATGGTAACCTCTGAAATCTTACTGCTATGAGCCTAACTGTGCCTTTCTGAAGTTACAAAACATGCAAAAGCAAAGAAAATTTCTTCTACACATCCTGTCAGCTTGTCTCACTGGAAAAAAAGTTTTCATCCATGTCCTGTATCAGTGATCAATGAGACCTACAGTGATACAAGACATGCATGCCATTGCTACAAACAAGGAGAGGAAATAAAGTAACAAAGGAATGGAAAAAAAAAAAAACCAACCTGAAAAATCATGCTGAAAATTATGGAGAAAGACATAACAGAGTAGGATCTGTTGTCTCATTATTTCTAAAAGATCAGAATAAAGGAAATCAAAAGAAGTAGAAAAGAAAAAAAAACATTCAACCAAACAAGTTGAACAAGTCCTCTCCAGTTTCCCCTCAGGGGGCCTAAGTCCCACCTTCAAGTTACAGTCTACCAGTGAAACCTAAAGAGATTCTAGAACCCAGTATTGCACAAACAAATTTCAAGAAGATAGAGAAAAAAACCCTGACTTCTTTCAAACTCATCTTAATTACATCACTGCTAACTGGGTCCATGGATAGGAGGCAACAGTGGATGTGATACAAACTTCAGAGAGAATTTAAACATGTTCTGCATTGTTGATGCCATATATAACAAAATACTGTCTAGACATAATCATTATAAGCTGGAAACAAAAACTATTGAAATGGGAGAGCAATTGTTCTAAAAAAAATATTTTTAACTGCTCTCTCAAACCATATACATATACTACAAATGTTACTCAGAGACATTTGTTTTATCTGTTTCTACCTGGTATTTTCCTAACAGTCCTAGTGAATCCAAGTAAGTATTTTTAAAATCAGCAGATAAGAGAACGTTGGTAGAAACTAGCAGCACCTCAAAGGATAGATTTCCAAATGCTTTTGAAAAATGGAAGATATGGTCAGAAATTAATAATGACAAATCAAAAGTGCTACATTTAGAAAAAGCACATCATAGATGTCAACACAAAATGGACCAGTAGTAAACCATTACACAGAGTATCAATGAACAGAAAAGAATACAAATCAAAAGAGTAAACGTTTTTTGATCTTTGATAAACACATCTCACTGAAATACACTAGCAAGCAAACAAAGTGCATGTGTTTGGGTGTGTGCACGTTTGGCAGCACATATGGCAGCATCTGCATTGAACAACTGAAAATACCTTTTTCCATCTCTTTCAAAACTTTATACAGTTTTGGACATCATAAATTGTAGAAAGATGTACACAAACTATGGAAAGTCCGTGGGAGTACGACTTCAAGGAATGCTAGGGTATGCCACTAACTGAAGCTTCTCAGGAAAGGTTTTATCAATGTACTTGATCCTGCTGCAGAACAGATAAAAAAAAATGGTAATCTGTCACCTTCCGGGCAATAGTTCTTCAATGCCAGTCCCTCTACCACAGCCAACTACAGTAAGAAACTGAAGAAAAAGGAGAAGTGTCTCTGCACATCTCCAACAGCCTAAGTTCTCTCCTACCTTCAGATTTCCATATTCAAACCCATCACTTCCATTGCTAACAGACATGTGGAAAGGAGATTATTACTCTGCAGAGTTGTTTCTAAATTTCCTTGTCATGAGCCAATATAAGATTGAGAATATCTGTGGGTAACTTTTCCTGTTTCATTATTCTTTGGCTCAAATTACATAATGTTTCATGTAAAAGAAGCACCACTGATTATTTGTATTACTGTATTACATATGTGTACTTAAAAGGAGGATGAACAGCTTCATACATAAAAAACTAACATACAAAGAGTAGAAAGAAATTATATCCTGAACCACACAGCATGAAAACAAGTATTTTTAGAAGACCTCCTTTCTTTGTCCTGGCTTCTTCAGCCACTTCATGGATAGCTCCTAATAATTCCATAACTCCTGTCCTGTAATAACAATCAAAATTTGTTTGAAAAATGGAAGTGGCATGCTAATCAACAGCTCTTCTGTGAATGAGAGAACAATCTTCAGCTTTAAGGGAGATGTCATTTGAGTACACTGGATCAGAAGGAAAGGATCTTCTGTACCCACGAAAGACAACAGAAAGAATAAACTCTGCTTTTCTAGATACACAGCTCTACTGGATAACACTAGCCAGCAGTGGGAGATATGGAGGTGGGTTGTAAGATAAGGAATAGGCTAGAGGCAAGAGCTGTTATAATTATAGTGGGGAACACAGAATTTGTTAAAGGAAGTCTACTGTATAATTACATTCGAAAATTTAGCAAGATGCCCAGAGGCTGGCTTGCAGCTGTCATGAACTGGTAATGCTGGAGTTCTGCTCAGGAGAAAACCACTACTGCACAGAAGCACACCTCCACCACCCTATAGTTGAGTTGACTTTGATAAGGCAAAAATGACTTCAGCTAAAATTAGCAAAATTACATAACACAGCAGATTATACCTATTCTCAGTAAAAAGTGCCCATCCCAAAAGACATTGGGATTTATTTTAAAGAAAATTAAATTGTTTTGATACTAAAATATATTTTTGAATGAGTCCTATTGAGTACTTTGTAAAATTTCATTTTTAATAACATTTAAATTCTGATTTTTAAAATGATATTAATTCATGATCAAACTAACCTCATCTCTTTGCATACATACAAAGTCGTAGTTTTCTCTTTGGCCTATTTGGCCCAATAAAATGAAAACAAGTGAGTGAAATGCAGACAAAATGCAAGAATAAAAATAAATCTGTATACTTGTTTCTTCCTTGGATTTAGAACAGAAGAGATGCTGCTGCTGAGAAACAAGTAGTAAACTAAGAACAAGCAAAGTGGTAATCTGCAGACAAAGTGATCAAGTATGAAACATGATTAAGCCATTCTTGAAAAAAGTATAGAAGTGGGATTGAACAATTAAAATTGGGTCATTTTATATGAAGGTATTGATTCTACTTTATAAAGTATATTCTGCTAATTCAGATATTAGCAAATGAAGTGCTGTGCATGCTGGAAAATGTCACCAATTGTATTACTGGTGTTTATGTAAAACACATCTGGATAAAAAATTGAGCAAGAACCATATTCCAAAATAAATTTGACCATACAAAATTATGTTGTAATATTAAACTGAAAGAGAACAACACAAAGCTCTGGAAGACAAAGCAGAGTCCACAAGCCTACACCACAAGTTTAAACCAAAACTTCCAGTAGAATTATTTCTAAATCCTGTAACAACTGCTTCTTTTATTTGAGATCTAGGCCTCTGTAAAAAATTTAAGTGCAATTGGCATTATGGACTGTAAAGAGAAAAAAACTGATTGTCATTTCAGCTTTATTAAACTTGCTACTGCTTCCAGATTGAAGAAAATGCATACACCCTCTGAACATATCTAAGGATTGAATTCCTAAGTGCAGACAGCTCATCAACTAGTCCATATCTGCTCCATTAGCCTAAAGACACCTTTGTTTGATGCCCTATTGTCAAAATTGGTATAAATACTTCAGATGCCTTTGTTATAGAAAGGTAGAAATATTTTCTAAGTATAGGCTTTGCTCAATTAGAAAAATGTTCTCAGCATAGGACTGAAAAAGTTCCTTTCTGTACATCAAGTCCACATCTTGCTCAGTGTAACAGGACTGCAGCAGGACTGGGATTTGGCATCTACATTTTGTTTAAGGAGACGAGAGGAAAACAACCCAAGAAACCAGTTATTTCATACAAATTTCTCCCTTCTTCCTTTTTTATTCCCACTTCTCATTTTAAAAACGTGGACATCTGACAGACAATAATTTCAATAAAAGAGGGATTCCTACTGAATACACACAGTTTCAGTTTTGATTTTTACAGAAAATTAAGCATTTACAATTTAACATATTCCTTTGCTTTAATTTTAAAATTAAAATACAGTCACTTGAAAAAATCCAGTCTTTGAAAGGCATTTAAATTAAACTTAAGTACTGGGGTTTTATTAATGAGAAATGAAAACTCATTTTGAAAGAAATTTCAGGAGCACAACACTGATTTAACACAGTGGCCCACTTTTTATTTCAATTTTTTTTTCCAGGACTGTCTAATTACAAATATTCTGAGCCTTGGTCAATTCTTACTGCAAATATAAAAGAAAAATGTCAGGCTTCATAGTGATTTCTTCTACCTCAAGTGTTAAGTTTCCTATGTTGACTTTTGTCATATTCATCTGTATTACATTATATAATGCAGCTCTAAGGACTGCAGTGATCCCTTCAGGGATGTACAGAGAAAAAACTCATTCTTTCATCTAAAATATTACTGTAGAAGAACAAAAGCATTTTCATGCAACAGTTACCCTTATGTATCAACAA
The DNA here is from genome assembly GCF_963662255.1 of Cinclus cinclus. NCBI lineage: Eukaryota > Metazoa > Chordata > Aves > Passeriformes > Cinclidae > Cinclus > Cinclus cinclus. The sequence goes on from NC_085046.1 coordinate 35,540,264, forward strand.
TCCCACAGTAAAATATAAGAAAACCAAATACATTATATTGCTGATATTTGCATGTTCTTGCATGCAAGAATGCATGCATGCATGCATGTTGCTGCTCTGGACAAAAAAAAAAGGCCTTTAAACTTCTGAATATTGATTCTGAAAGACAAGTAACATCTTAAATGTAATTCTGTATGTTTTAGGGTGTAAGCACAAAACTCCATAAATCTAGGGGGACACTTTTACGGTTTTTTTTAACAGGAAAAATGCACCCAAACATAAAAAACAAAACATATGAATGAAAAGTCAGTGTGATCTTCTTTGCTGATGCATAATGCAAAAGGAGCACAGCTCAAACTTGCAGAAAATACACATTTTTCAAGATATGAACCTTTTCAGCGCAAAGCTTCGTATGGAAATAAAATTTTCCAATGCAGTTGAAAAGTGCTAGCTCCCCAGTCTGTCTGTGCTTTCACAGGTAGGTCTACTTCTGCAACATGAGGTTCCCATCATTGCAAGAGTGGTGTGAATTCCATACGGTTTTAACTCACAGGGATGTACAACGCTACACCTTCAATCAAAAACCAGTTTGCTGTATCTGTGCTAAAACTCTTTTGGAGTTGTCTCCTATCTGTACATACATGTAAGAGATTACCCTGTCCTTTAGATTATAACTCTTTTGAGAAAGACTATCGTCCAGTTTTATGCTTTAGCTGAAGAGATGTGATTTCTGGTGCTCTTATCACCAGATGTATCCATAACATAATGTTAATTTGTGTTTTAAGCCCTTCTTATTTGCACTTACTTATGTATCTGTCCACTGAAACAGGCAGTTTTCAAAAAAAGTTGCAGTGTAACTTACCAGAATTTTAAGATGTATGGACACTTGTATGAGATTCAAATTATCTATCCATACAGAGGCAGACTTTTAACATAATATTATTTAAAATGGGAATAAAATAGCCTACTCTTTCTAAACTTGCTTTCAAATATTTTAAATAGTTTGCCTCTATTCTTTTATTTAAAACAGGGGATGTCAAAGAGCATATAAAATTTTCTAAATTAAGGGAAGGAAAACTAGAATGCACATTATATGTAAGTGGTAATAGGCAGAGACAACTTCACTAGGTTGTGACATATGACATCTGGTAGACTATTATCATAATAAATGGGAAAAGTAGGTGAGATTCTGTCAACAGCAAGGTAAGAAGAAATGCATCTTCATCAGAATGACAAACATATCTGCCTTTAACAAACATAGGTCAAACCAAAATCCAGGTGTCTATGAATTAAATATTTTCATTTTATTTAACCCCTTTTCTTTTTGATTTTAAAAAAATTAATTGGCATACATCTACATTTATCAGAGATATGCATTTATGTAATTTAATTTCATTTTAGTGAGGATAAACAAAACTTACTAATAACCAATGGCTAAATTCTCACAAGAAACAGCCTATTGCTTTTTCACACTTTTAAAAATAATTTTAACCATGCCAAATAGTAATTTAATGACTGTTAAACCACAATGTAGATACACTGTACATCAATCTGCGACTCCTCTTGGTATAACCATGCAGTTATCTCATAGTTGTTGAAATAGGTTCATCTCTGCAGCTGACCAGCTGAATGGCAACACCACTAATTGGGGGATCATACTAGGTATTTGATAGTATGTGTGATCTATAAAAAAAATTTCTTGTATTAGAGAAAGAAGAGGGAAATGGTGACCTTGTGAAAGTAGGTCATGATCCCACAAACCATGTTTCATGGTTATGGTTCATTTTTCTTCATGCTTTATTCTCCAATTTCATGTTATCAGATGAGAATAAATGAAAAGAATCATCATAAAATTCTTATTCCATGGAAACTGAAAATTGTCATTGGGTGCTTTAAAAAATCCTTAGAATATTGCCTTTTTATTTGTGACTAAAAGCAAGACCTAATTTATACTCAGTCCTTTCAAAACTAGATATATGCCTGCAAAGTAAAATTTCCAGATTACAACAATTTTCTGCACATAAAAACGTAACAGAGGTTTGAAAGTCACCGAGTGAACAGTCAAGTCACAAAGCAATGATGGGATTTCGCAAGCATCATAGATGGAAGAATCTGGGAAAGGAAATGAAAGACTTCTTTTTGGGTTCTTTTCACTTGTTTATGATATGAAAAAAAACTTGAGAAAGCAAATTCCCAAGAGGTACTGAAATACAAAATATTAGCAGAAAGATGGTAGAAGAATAGGCAGAATATCATTACCCCACTGCCAGATATCCATTTCCTTGATACTGTGTTAGTTTTGGGATCTTTCCAACACCGTGTTGGAAAAGACAGTCTGAATGACAGTATTTACCTTTCAACCACTCCCAAGAAATTAATGCGTGATTCGGTCATATATTTTCAGACTTCAGTACAAGCTGACAGCATTAAGATACCAGAGAGATTGATTTGGCAACTGTGTTTCTATCTTGTGTGTACTCTCACTTTGTAACTACTGTCTCTTAACACATAAATGAGGATGCTTGAAGCGTAAGGAAAGAAAACACAAAAATTTTGCAGTTTCTGTACACTCTAATAGATGCATGACAGTTTAATGCTGGCTTAAGGCTGTCTGACAGGAGATAGACATCCCATTTTGGCCCAGTGACTGCCCTCCTCCAGAAGATAGGCTTCTGCCATGAAGGAACTTGTGTGCAACATCTTCTGTTCACTGACAAAGAGCTTGGAAACACAAACCTGTCTAAACTTCTTCCAGCATAAAAGATGGAGCATGAAGAAAGATGGAATAAGGCAGCCAAAGTGTCCAAAGGAAGATATATTAGGGAAATGGAGATTTCCTTTTACAGTGGTTGAATGGCTAAACCATTTGTGGGGTTACAATTCTGTTCTCATAGTAATTTGTTTTTTAAATCAAATACCAGAAGCATCTGGAATATAAAATAAATAACTTCTGTTTTTTTTCAACACAAACCCAAATGAATGCCTAGAGATTTGCACAGGAACTTAATGAAGGAGGATGGGGACATCTAATGCTGCATGAAGCTGGAGGGAGGATGACATCAGTGCACTAGTGCTCAGATTCCATCCTCATTGGTAGACCATGACACTCATTCTCCAAAAAGCTGGATAAGTCAGTCTGCTGGAAGTGGAGAGAATGGCACTAATACATCGCAAGTTCTACTTTGCTTTCTGTTGTGTACCTCAGCTGTAACAGGAAAAATACATTATAAAGGGACTTAACACATTCCTCTAACTATTTACTGGACTGAACTTAGCTAAGTGCTTATGGATCTTGACACAGCAATGAAAGAGAAAAAAAGCAAACAAACAAAATCAAGTAACACTTGGTAGTTGGCTTATCACAATTTCAGTTCATAATTCTGTGGTTTTAAATTCTGCTCATGCCCAAACCTGAAATAAGAAGAGTATCTACTGAACATTTTCATCAATGTACACAGCTGCCTAACACTTCGTAACTTCGTTAGAGACTCCTCATAACCATTTAGGGACTATTTCACCAATCATGTCTTAACTGAAAAAATGCATCAATTTGCTACCCTAATCTGACCATCTTTAGTAACAGAACTAGTATTCAAAGGCTCAAGAAGATTTTATAATAAAAACTGTAATTAAATGCAGCAGACTTTAGAAAATTGAGAAATAAGAAAAGTCACAATCACTAACTGTTAGAGATACAACAGAAACTAAAGTAACATACAGAATTAAATTGATTTGATAAGGTGCATTTCAATATATTTCAGGTGTTCTTTTTGATTTTACAACCCAAATACCAAAACAGGTATCTCAAACTCATCCACAGAATTTATCCAGAATTATTAAAATATGACTATTTGATAAATAAAAAACCAATCCAATCATTTATGCTAGAAAGCATCAATTCAAGCTCATCTACCTTCTGTGAAAAAAACCCCATAAACAAAAAAAACAAAACAAAACAAAAAAAAAAAAAAAAAAAAAAAAGAACCAAAACCACAAGAGACCACATTTGGCTTATTTGTTGATTCCTTAGTGTAAAGCTTACAATTGATAAGGTAAACTTCAAGAACCTGGAAATTCAATCATAGTAAACTTAATGACCAGTTAATAGCCAATAAAATAATAGATCTAGCACAGATTTTACTCTGTGGCATAAAGTTGTTGACAATACATTTCTCAATAAAGAAAAATTGAATTATAGCCTTAGGGTGGTTTAATTTGGTACAAATTTTGAATAATGTTATATACATTTCCAAAGCAGATGCTAAGAGACTCTACAAGGACACTCAGCTCAATCAGAAGCCAGATTAAAGTTCCATCTGGAATGAAACAGCTCCACAGCTCTATTACAATTAGCAGAGTCACCAATGTCAGACTCAAAAGTTGGGTAATGTGAAAGTCTTTCTCTTCGACATACAGCTATTATTCTAGAAAACAAACAAGCGCTTCACACATCTTTAAAACAGACTTTTAAAGTAGTCACAAACATGTATTTTTGTAGTCAGGATGACAACTCTCATTCTTATTATTATGGTAATATGAATCACAAAGACTATCCAGACACAATGATTTTCTATCACCTCTCCTATTGCATGAATGTAGCATTAGAAGTCACAAATGTTCAAGTAGCTGCAATACTCAAAATATCAGCAGGCTGAGAATAGCAAAGAGGCTATTTGCACAGAATAAAATTCAAGATTGACTTCAAATTGCCCTGATCTTTGCATTCCCAATTCCCTGAGTTCTTGTTAAGAAATAAAGCATTTTCCCAACATGGCATGCTGAAGAACTGCAGCCTGAAGTGACCCATCTTTAGACTAAGTAAGAACAGAATTACCTGTGAGACCTAATGGCTAAAAGTGAAAGCCTAATTCTTCAGCCAAATATTTAGTGTAATGGCGTTTTCCTAGATTTAAGCAAAAACCAAATTTCAACCTGAGATGACAAAACAAAAGCATCTTTTCAAAGCACAATTCAGTAAGTGGTAGTGGTGATATAAAGGCAGTAAAAAACATGTTAAAGATAGAAAAAATATGCCAAATGCCTTAAATTTGCTATTTTACCATTTAAATAAATAATGCCCCACAAAAATAAGCAAGAAGTTGGAAATCAAATGCCGACATCTTGCATCTCTTTCCCCCCAAATAAATTCATAATGGATACAGAAAAATACAGACTCTTACAAAATTACATCTCATTACGCATATTTTCATCAAGAACATCTTGGTTAAAGAGCATATTTATATTTTTCCAGTTCCCAGGTACATTAATCAGCCTGATTTCTACTGTCAAATCATAAACTGCTAAGTCAGAAAATATCTAAAATGACAATATGCAGGTAAGAGCAAAGTTGAGAGATAACTGCAACCGCTGTTCAGTTAGCAGCCTATACTGTTTTGCAATGAAGTAAACTCCAGCTTCCAAAGAGAACAGCAATATTCACAATTTTATATTTAGTACCTTTAATTAGTGTTTAAATACTATCCAATAATGTCCACATCTGAAATTTAATCTTCTAAATCTTTAGAGAGAAAAATTAACAATCTGGAGCAACGATGCAACTTTGTCCTTAGTTTGACTGTTGTTATTTCTGCAAACAGCGCACAAGAGAACTATTGCCAACACCATGCAGCAGGATGGAGGCATTTTAGGAGGCATTCAGGAACAAGAAAGACTAGTTGGAATTTAAGTACAGAAGCAAAATATCAAAATTAAGATCAATGCAACCTGATCAGTGCCGTTGAATGGAACACTGGCTGTTTAAGGCAGAGGTCAACAAGAGTGTCCAAGGCTGCTAGCTACACCAGAAAGGGCCAAGGGCATCCACAAACTCCAGCAGTGATGAACCCACAGTGAAATGACCACTGTATTTCAGTTCCACACATGAACATAGTGGCTCATCACAACAGCCAGCTTCCCTGTTAGTTAACAGGTTTTCTGAAAGACTAAGAAATAAAATAACACCCCAAAGTTAAAACGTTAATTGACAGAAAGTAAAGAATTATAACGGAAACACACGTCACAAATCCCTGGATGCGGGCACACCACAAGCCTAGGGATTCTTTCCAACAGCACAGGTCCTGGTCACCAGATAACTGCTGTGACACAGCATGAAACACAGGTCTCAAAAGGTTTCTCTAAGAACTATCCTTCTCAATGTTGAGCACATAAAAGCCTTATTGAGACCAGCCACATATACCGGGTTTTTGCAACAATAAGGAACTATTTCGCTTGTTCCCACAAGCAGTAATCACCTACGCTTTCAATCTTCAGCACGTTTTTTTATGAAGGCCTGTCTGGGCTGTGATGTAAAGTTTTCCAAATATAATTCTTCATCTGTGACTCTCATGGCACAGTCATGAACTTGCATAGCTCTGGACAAAAATAGTGCAGTAATGGAAGAATCTTTCCTTCCTCTTTCAAACACACAGCAATCCAACAGTGAGCAAACACAACCAGTAGTTTACTTCTCAATATCACACAACCTGTCCCCAAGCAAGTAATGAAATTACTTGACAAAGGCCAACTACAAGCATATTTAGTTTCAGATCAAGCAAGGGACTGAAAGCACTTAGCAGCATCTCCGCATGATCTCTTTGTAAAAAGAAAAAAACACTTATTCTCACTCTTCTGTGCATCTCAACAGCTCTTAACCTATGATGAACTCTCACCTACTTTAGAAGACGTGACACAAGTCCTGGTTACTCAAGTAGAGTGATCTGCGTAATTCTGGCAGAAAACTCTGAACAATTCCCACCAGTTCCTTGGCTGTGAAATTCCTGAAGTATCGTTTCTTTTTCTGCTCCTTTTCAAGAGCTACATGCAGCTGTTTTGAGACTTGCTAGGTGACACAGGCATAGGATTAGCAGGGTTCCAATGCACCATTCTAAACTGCCTGTTCATGCCACAATCTTAAAGTGGTTGGACAAAACCACCTCATGGACAAATATCTGGCTAATGTAATCTAGGGAAGAGAGGGATAAGGGACGGTCAAAAGAACTCAACATCTGAAAAGATTATTTAAATAATGTTCACAGTTCACCAATCTACTCTGTAGCTTAGCAACACTCTTACACTCTTCGCTGATGCTAACCTGGTATTTGGCAGCATCTGCAGAAAAAACACTTATCACCACTTCTGTTAGCTGGAAAACTCTACTCCATTCTAGCAATGACTAAAAGTTACTCAATTATTCATATCTTCATCATCACTCAGCTGCAGAATATTTCAGGATCAAGGCATAAATTTCTGGGTTTGAGCTCTCTCATCTGTGTACTTGCTTGATTTCAGTTAAGTAACTACCAACAGTTCCATGGGGAAGAAAATTTGCTGTGATTAGAAAGACAAAACTCTTCCACATGAAGGACAAAACTTTCTTGGAGGTTGGTCCAAGATCACAAAACAAACATTCCTACCAGACAGCAATCACAATCATCAACTGCACGTCCGAAGTGCTTTTCTTGTTCTTGCTGTCCTACACATCAAAACATTTTTAAACTCTTAGCACAAAACAAGATTTTCTTTGGTTAATACTTATTCCCTTGAAGCAGACTGCTAGAACACAGCATGGCTGAAGCACCACCAAACACTACAATGGGGAAGAGTTTATCAGACCTCAGCAGAGAGGCAAGATCCCACCTAGTCCCCCTCAGTATTACATTTGTCTGCCAACAGCTGCCATGCTCCTACTAGCTGCCTTCCCTGCTATTACTAACAGAGCTTTACTCCTCTTTTTATAACATGCACTTCTCACTGTTGCTCCAGAGGAAGCAAACACTAAAAAGCTGACAATCATCTTCACACATTAATAACTTCTAATTGGCAAATACCTTTACTGTGCTTTCTAGATACCTGCTTTAAATGACAAACGATGGATTTGAAAACTGGTCTAATGTAGAAGATAAAAGGTTGTATATTTTTTTACCACAGTTCTTGTTTTTGTGTTCCATAGCTTGTTAGCCAAAATTGTTTTGAACAGTTGATTGCACTGTATATATACAATGCAGTCTTCCTAAGTCTTAAAGCAGATATATAACAAAGCATTTCAGTATGTTAGGTATATATGACCTCTCATGCTTGAATCAAGGCTAGCTATTCTTGGAATTTTTTCCCAGATATACTCCTATCACAACTCTTAAAAGTTTCCAATAAAAACCCTGTAAAGGATGTAAGGCTTAATAGCTCTACAGTTTATCATTATTCTCAACAGCAAAGAAAAAAAGGACTGAATATTTGGGAATACCTCCTAAATTAATTTTACTGGAGAAGTGTATTACATAAATATTTACAGAAGTGATACAGCTGTCATTGAATCAGTATTTTAATCATTTTATGCACTCTAGTTCAACAAACCAACTGACATCTTCACCAGCAATTTGGAATTGACACTCATCTTTTTTTTTTAAGGAAAACAGGGATACTGTTCTTTAGTATGCAGATTACTTGGATGACATTATTTCATTCTGCAGTACACAAAGATAGATTACTAATTATTTGTTGGAGGAAAGCTCTTTTATGTAATTTTTTTTTTCTGTACAAGCACATAAGATGATTAAAGAGCAATCCTAAGGAGACAGAATAATAGAATCATACAAATGTTTAAGTTGGAAAATACCTTTAAGATCATCAAGGCCATTCACTCTTATCCTAGTGCTTGTTCCCTGGGAGAAATGAGAGACCTCCACCTGAATACAGCCATCCTTTCAGGTAGTTGTGGAGAACAATAACATCTCACAAGCTTCTTTTTCTCAAGGATAAGTAACTCCAGCTCCATATGCTGCTCATCAGATTTGTGCTTCAGACCAGCTTCACTGCCCTGCTCTGGACATGCTCATGCACCTCAGTGTCTTTCTTGTACTCATGGGGCAAGAACTAGACACGGGAGTGGCCTCAACATTGCCCAGTAGAGGGGAACAATCACTGCCCTGGTCCTGCTGGCCACACTACTGCTGATACAGGCCAGAATGCCAGTGGCCTTTTTGGTCACCTGGACACACACACTGGCTCATGTTCAGCTGCTGTCGACCAGCACGCCCAGCTCCTTTTCCTGCAGGAAGCTTTCCAGCCACTCTGCCCCAGCCTGTAGCACTGCCTGTGGCTGTTGTGGCTCAAGGGCAGGATTCAGCACTCAGCCTCACTGAATCTCAGACCAGTGACCTTGGGACATTGATCCAGCCTGTCCAGATCCTTCTGCAGAGGCTTCCTACCCTCCAGCAGATCAACACTCCTGCCCAACATGGTGTCAGCTGCAAAATGACTGCAGGTGCACTCGATCATGTCATCCGGATCACTGGTTATGATAAAAAACAGGGCTGGTCTCAGTACTGAGTCCAGGAGAACATCACTTGTTACACCAGGCTGCCAGCTGGATGCAACTCTATTCATCACCACTCTCTGGGCTCATCCATCCATCCATCCATCCATCCATTCATCCATCCATCCATCCATCCATCCATCCATCCATCCATCCATCCATCCATCCATCCATCCATCCATCCATCTATTATTTTACCCAGCAATCATTACACTCATCCAAGGTGTAAGTAGCCAGTTTCTCCAGGAGAACAGTATGGGAAAAAACAGCAAAGCCATAACTCATGTCCAGGCAGACAACATTCACAGCCTTTCAGTCCATCCAGTAAATGAATCACCGTCAAAGGACATCAGGTTAGATAAACAGGAACGTGCCTTTCATAAACCCATTCTGGCTTGGTCTGATCATGCAGCTGTCCTATACATGCCAAGTGATGGCACTTAGGATGACCTGCTCCATGATCTTCCCCAGCACCGAGTCAAGACGACAGACCTTTAGTTCCCCAGATCCTCCTTTTGACCCTTCTTTTAGACAGGCTTCACATTTGCAAAGCTTCAGTCAACTGGGACACCCCCCAGTAAGCCAGAGCTTCTGGTAAATGCTTGAAAGCACTTTGTGAACATTTCAGCCAGCTCCTTCACTATCCTTGGGTGGATCCCATCCATCCCCATAGACTTGTGTGTTTCTAAGTGGTGTAGCAGGTCACTGAACACTGCCCAGGGGAGTATGGAAACTTCATTTTGATCCCTCAGAGGCTCAAAAATTTGGTTCAGGGGCCTGGGTACCTGCAGAACAGCAGGTCTTTCTTTTAAATACTGAAGCAAAGGAGACATTAAGTACCTCAGCCTTTTCCTTATTCTTTGCCACTATATTCCTCCACATCCAATAAAGGATGGAGATTGCTCTCAATCCTCATTTTGTTGCTAATGTATTTATAAAAACTTTTTTTCTTTTACAGCAGTGGCTAGATTAAGTTCTAGTTGGGCTTTGGCCCTTCTTGCTTTCCCCATAACTTCACAACACTCTTGTAGCCCTGAGTTCCCTGTGCCCCCTCTTCAAAAGCTGATAGACTGTCTTTTTTTTGGTTGGTTTGGTTTGTTTTGTTTTTGTTCAGCCAGGCTGATGTTCTTCCCACTGGTATGTTTTTCCATTTTAGAGCACAAAATTAGAGAATGGGATAACTGAATGCAGTTACTAAGTGGCATTTTCAAAGCAGAGTGAGTTATTTTTTCACCTAGTTAAAAGTCAAGCCACAGAACTGTTTGCTGTGGGACATTAGAATTCTACAGAGGATCAAAAAGTGACCTGTTTACTTGGAAAAGAAGAAAAAATGGGGGATGAACACTACCACCACCAAAAAAAACCCATACACACAAAAAACTCACAAGCCCCAAATAATACAGCTTGGGGTTGATAGATAAAAAGACACCATTGCTGACTGTCCTCGGCAAAAGCTTCCAGTTCTCCAAAAAGCACAGAACTGAACGTGGGAAATATTGTCACAGACTCCTCATACCCTTAAGCAAATCTTCTAAGAATCTTTTCTTGAACAGGCTGTAAAACAGAGACTAGAAGTGTGTGTGGTCTGAGTCACTCTGGTTGTCATAAGCCTCATTGCTAAAGGTTTAAGGAAAAAACAGTCAAAAACCTGTAAATAGTCTGCTCAATTACTTATTCAGCATTTATAGACTGTGACAATCTCGCAGATGGATTCTAAATAAACTATTTTTTCAAGGTTTTGGATGGGACACTTCAACAACTTTGAATACTGTAAAACAACAGGAGAAGCAGAAAGACGTTCTATTTTAAAATAGAATAAAAAGACTTTCAGATAATAAAATTCACCTTTTCTTTTTAAAGCAGAATTGCCAGTTCAGTTTATTATTAGGATGTCATTGGAGAAATCCCTTTTTGCTTCAAAACGCAATTTTTTTCCTACCCATTTTAAACACGTATGTTAAAAATCCAACATATCACTATCTTTGTGCACTTAACTGAACATGAATTTGAAAAGTCATAAAAACAAATAAATTGGGATTTCATTTTCATGCAAAATTTTAAAAATATTAATTCTGTACATGTAAACAATATGTACATACCTTTATACATGTAACTAGTTTAAAAAATGCAGAAATGTACTTATTGTGTTTAACAATAAATACAAAACTATTACAGTAAAATACATTTTTTCAAAATTAAATTTACTACAGACACCTTTCCCTGGGAACATTAAGAAAGCAAAAAATTGATGACTAATGTCCATGTAAGTTTTTATGTTCAAATCACGAATAAATGGCTGATTCAAGCTGCAGAAATAATTCCACTGATTTTCTGTTACTATCAGATACACTATGCTTACAGAAATACTCTCAAATAATAATGCAATTATAATAATATAAATCAGTTCCTATAGCCTGCATTTCTATACTGTCATCATTGGCTGCAAATAACAGACATTGATACAATAAATTAACCTTCCAGGAAAAATAAAAAAATCCTGCCCCCACAGACAGCAAGTACCCCTTGACAGAGCTTTGTGTGTTTTTCTGGCACCTAGTTTCTACTTGTTGAAACTTGAACAGATGTATTCATGGAGCTTTCCTAAAGTTCACAGATCTAGAGCTGAAATTCTGCAGATCTCTGTGTTGAAGTCATCTGGGGAAGCAAGGTGACTGCGCTTGAATTTTTCATCTGATTCCTTCCTGACCTACAGAAGCACAATGAAAAAAAACAAGACTGTCTGAACAAGATTTAAAACAAAAAAACAAAGCCCTTTTAATTTTGATTTTAGTCAGCATAGACACTTCTCTGATTTTTCTTGAACTAACTATATGCATCAAAACACTGCCACTTCCTATGATAAAGATTTAACTTGAAATTCCAAGCTGGGACCCACTAATAGAAAAGTGGAAATCAGTATTAAAAAATCTTGAATTGTTTACCTTCCAAGGACTGAAGCTGGAAGTTGTATTGACCCTGAATATTCAGAATTCAGTGTTATTTGGATGGAAGAGGTTAGGAAGATAATTGAGAATATTCTGAAAACTTACTGTGTAACTGTTAAGTTACAGCATTGAACCTTTACAAGCAAGTCTTTCTATGTTAAGATGCATTTCTTCACCAGTAACAGAGACATGAAAGAGAATCTCAACAGCTTTAAGCTGACTAATTTGCATTCTAGTTTATTTTAACATAAATTCAATTTTAAACCTTTGCAGTTCTTTCCCCAAGATGAACAGAAATAGAACATGTTAAGTGCTTGAACAATCAGGAGCTCCCTCCTCCTCATCCTTCAGACAACACACAATGTAAACTTTGAGTTCAACTTTCTGAAACTCCTTTTCCTTTTCTGAAGTGACAATCTAGAATCTTGCAAGCAATGCATATAGAATGGCATTATAGTTTTTCACCTTCTCAGTTTGGAAGGACAAATATTTTTAGGGTAGACCTGGTTCTTCTGTCTCAGAGAAAAGGGTGTCCAGACTCAAGCTACATGAGATGATGACTAACATCATTATTTTCAGTGAAGTGTTACAAAGAAGCAGCTGCCTTCCACTAACCCATCTCAGATCTTTATTTCTTCACCTTCAATCTCACTTTCAGTTTTCCTCTAACAGCAGCCTTAATCTTTCCAACATTTTGCTTCCTTCCCTTTTTAAAAATCACTCCACTGCTCTTTCTAAATCTTTTCTCCAGTCCTTCAACTACTTTTCTCGGCCTTAATCTATTAATGCAAATGTTGCATGCATACAGATCATGTATGATCTGTACATGTAATCATGATTTTAAACTAAGACCTTTTGAATATAAGCAGTAGAAAAGTTTAACAAGTGACCAAGTCAACATGATGATATTCAAGTTCATCTCCCTGTAACTTCTGCACTAATCCTAGCAGCAGCACACTATCTGCAACATAATCCTCAAAACCAGAGGACAAATACTAGTTTTCATACCTTAGAAACAACTGCTATGCAGAAAGATGAAAGCAAGTGAGCTTTTCAAAGGCACATTTGCACTCACAGACACATCGCCCCTCATCCTGTTCCTCAGTGGTTTCATCAACCACACCTGAATGTACATTATGTCAATAAAATTCTACATATATCATTGATTTTGCCTATTACATGCATGCAATGAAAAAGAAACGTAACAAATGGGGGAAGGGGTGACTGAGAAAAGTAATTCTCTTTCCAACCTGAGGAAACTTTAGACAAATTTGCCTTTGATAATCGACTGAACAAGCTGCACTGCAAGCATCAAGGGATGGTGCAGGGATATCTAGCAGGTGCTGCAGTTTATCACAAAACCGTCTAAAATAATTGGAAGTGACAACCAGCACTACCACAAATGATTTATTAGTCTTTCACTCAGCTTTTCAGCTTCCTCAGGGCCAGAATAAATAATTTACCAACTCTGTATCTTCCAATCATTAATTCTTCCCTGTGCATCCAAACTACATTTAACTCTGCTGGGTTCAGTGGAATTAAAAACACAATATGAACACTTTCCCCCCCCCCCCAAGTATAGTATTATCTGACTTTATCTAAAAGTAAAATTGTCAATCAAAATTTGTATTGGTGATAGAAGGGATTAGAGCTAGCAACTGAAGTTAAGTTGCAAAATAAAATGAAAGCTAAACTGAAGAGATATCAACAATGAAATGCTCCCAGGGGGTCAGGTGTGTTCTCCAGATACAAAGTAATGATAGAGTCTGAAGATATTGATGAGCATTGTTTTTCTGATCCATAAACTAACATTAGTTATAGCCAAACATCTTACATGTCCCACATGGTAAATGCAGGATGGAAAACACTGGATAGGAAACACGTAGAAAATAAATGAAAATGAGATGTGCACAAAATTAAAGGATTAAACATTAACAGAATGATTCTCTAAAAAGGAAATACTTTGTGAGGAAATGCACTGAAGATACAATATTGACTAATGCCCCTTGTGTTCATGCCATAAAATAAAGGTATTAAAAAAAAACAGTATTGTACAAGGCAGAAGTAGAAAACAGGAGTATAAAATGGCATAAAATCAAAGTAGATTTTCAGATCTAAAAGAGAATATATAAGGTACCATATTCCTATTAATTATGTAGAGAAAACATAGAGAAAACAAAATCACACCCTAAATCTATTTTTGATGTAAGATAGTCTTCTCTCATTAAATCAGCATCTATGATTAAAACAAAGATCATTTTTGGTACATAATGTATTGCATTGTTAGAGCAGCATCTGTTTGTTGCACAGCAACACATTTTTCAGCTTTAAGAAACTGTACTGACATAGAAGAAACAACCTAGAATTTGAAGGTATAAAAATATTTTTACTTTTGAAACTGTTTTGTATTAAAGGGGTCACTAACATTAATGTGCTAATATTCTGCATTCCAAGAGGAGGCTTCAAGCTGTTGGAAACATACAGAAGAATTTCATGGTATTAACAGCTTTCTTTTTGTCCTATGGGACTGAGACAACTCAAACTTCTAAGTGCTTATAAGAAAAACTCTGTAAAGCTATGAAGGCTAATCAATAGGGCTTTCACCAAGTGATAATACAGTCTGAAATAAAATAAATTGGCCATAACAAAAATGCCTTACCCTTTTCCTCAACATTAATCTCAATAAAGAGAAAAGTACAGTATGAACTAGTCCATACTAGTTCAAAAGTCCAAAATAGCTGACATAAAAATATGTTTTCACACGGCTTTTACAAACACAAAAAATTTTTCGAAAACACAGGAAATTTAAGACAATTTATTTGAAAGAAATTATCCTACGTATTTCTCAAATGGCAATTATCCTGTTTAGTAAGACTGTAAAATCTGTACTCCCAGTTTTACACTAGTAGGGCATTTCCTTTCTTCATTTAAAATGCAAAATCTTCTGTGGCCAATGATGCACAAGCTGAACTCAACCTGCCAAAATTTCCAAGAGAATGACACTGTTATAAGGGCTGAGTAATTTCCTCACTATGACAGGGCATGTTCTAAAACAAACTGAAATGTTTTAAAAAATGCAATACTGTAAATATAGCAAAAGCTGAAGAAACTAAATCACAGGCTAGGTATTAATATTTATGTTTTCCTCCCAAGCAGGGCCAAAAACACCTTCAAAAACTTTAGGTCTCAGTAGACAGAGGGAAAGTACTCTGGGAAGCCTACTAAAGACAAAAACACACTTGATCTCAGCATCAAATCATTAAGTTAAAAGTCATTTGCCATTGCAGACAGTTATCTAGATTAATAAGAAAGCATTTACTGTTGTCAAATTAAAAAAAACCCAAAAAAACTACAAAGCTGCCTGTTCCTTATAGAGTACAGATATGGGTCCCATAAATGAAGAGATCCAGGAAGCTGTTTTGTCATCTAACTTTTGATGCCAGCTAGTTATGGCATCTTTCTTAAACAAGTTCAACGACTTTTTGACTTGGAGAAAAATGAATTTGGGCATCAATTCCCTTAATAAAGAGTCCTAAATGCAAGTACACAATAAAGTTTTATTTATATACAGGTCTCTTCACAGATTCATAAGAAAACCAAACAAACCAAAACAAAAAAAAAGGCCCACCATAAAAATCTGTGGCAAAATCTGTGGAGTCTGTTCTCACACTCTTAGGTGAAAGTGTTTGGAAGTGACAGCTGGTCACAGAAAATAATAGGCTAATCAGAGGCTGAAGTGATTCTGGCAAGAAACAGAATTCAATATTTGATCTTTTTCTGATTAAAATGCAATTACAGCTATTGATATGATCGTAGACTCTCAAAATGACCTCTCTAGCACAAAAAATGATTTAGTAATGTTTTAAGTAGACTTTCTTCAAAGGTTAAATAAAAAATTGTCTGAGATTAAAAAATGGGGGTGAGAAGGATCAAGCCCAACGAGGAGAATAAATCAGCCTTAATATATGCAATTAGAAAGTTTTACTGAAATCTTTGCTGCCTCTAGAAGAATACAAAGTGTACAAGAAATTCCCATACATGGTTCTCAGTATACAAGAAACTAACTGCATTTCTTCGTGCTCCTATTAGTTCCAGGTTTAGCTACAGTCAATAATGCCTGCTTTAAAGAAATATTCCTAAGTACTGGGTAAATTCATGTTTGTATTTATCCCAAAAGAAGTATCATGTTGACAAATGTCAGTTTTGACAAAACATCCTCACCTAAGGCATAGGTTCACAGATTTCCTCAGTCACTCTTGGTGTGATTTTTCACCTCCATCAATCTAGTTTCCTTTCCTCACTTTTTTTCATCACAGCTATCTGTACATTCTGACAAAACCTTGAGGAAGAAGAAAGAAACATTCAGTTTTATCTGTATTTACTGTTCAGTAAATCTGTCATTTCCACTTTATCAAAAGGAAGTGAGGCAGAGAAAGGCCACAGAGGGTATGTGGTGGTGAGTTCAGGATTGAACTTGTCATCTCCTGATTCTCACAGCTACTTTCTGAGGTATACAAATCAACAAATCATCATTACCATTTTGGAAGGCATATGTTCAACCTCCAAGATTCTCCAGAGCTGCATCTCAACCTGTGCAACCATAAACCTTTTTCTGTCCACTACCACATAAAACCCAGCAATCTACAAGGTATGAAAGGTAAGCCAAAGTCATGAATCCCATTGAGTACATTTCTGAATAGGAACCTTAAACAACATATTTCCAAGACTGAAACACATGAGAGAGAATTTTATTTATGAAAATGCTAAGGAGAGCTCTACATGTCTGCAAAAACCCATATGAGCTATTAAGTACCTGGTAACTTTCTTACCTAAGTCAAGGTTAAAATCCAGTGCCTGGACTATCCCTAGATGTGGAACTGACATCTGAGACATCTAATTAATTGTCAGAAAGGTTTCAAACCTGCAGAAGACTCTGGGAAAAGAAAACACACAACCCAAAACCAAAAAGTTCACTTCCAGGTGTTTCATCAAAGTAAGTCAACTACATCAACTTAGAAATACTTGAAAACAAAATTGCAAAAATGGTCCCTTTCCCCCTCTTTTGAAGGAGGCTACTTTTGCTCTGTTTGTTTGTTTCTGTTTAGTTTTCATATTCAAATCACTCAGCTGGTCAGCCCAGTTAAACCAGCAATGTGCAAAAGTCTAATTTTCAAGCCAAAAAATTCATTATTGCAATTTAGACATTTGGGTCCATTCTCCTGTAAAGTCTACTCTTCTTTCCACATATAATGATCATCCTCAACAACTGAAATAGACGAAAGAAATTGAGATAAGATAGGAAGTGACATTACATAGGGGAGTATGACATTAGCTCAGACTTTAGCTCAGGAGTCAGCAAGGTTCAATGAAAAAGTTTTAAACTAGATTGGAAGAGGGACATAGCCAGGCTTGACAGACATGAGGTGTGAGAAAGGAAACCTATAGCAACCACCAAAGTACCAAATGGAGGCTTAAGAAACGATACCAACACTGAGTACAAGAATCCAAAGCCATGACTGAGGGGGGTGTCCCTTTTCACCCTCACTAGGACACTGACGCAATCAAATACTTTGTATACAAAGTGCTGTAAAGCAATGCAAGCACTATGGGAAACAAACTGGAAAAATTAGGGACCTGTGTGCAATCACAAGGCTTTGGTCTCAAAAGGATTACAGTGATGTGGCAGGAGAGCTCCCGACTGGAATGTTGTCATAATAGGATACACAGTGTTTAGGAGACGCAGACCAGGAAGGCGCTGTGGTGAACTTGCTCTCTATGTGAGTCAACACTTGGAATGCATTCAGCTCTGTCTTGGGATGGATGATGAGTGAGTTGAGAGCTTATGGGTTAAGAGAAAGAGGCAGACTAGCACAGCTGATATTGTGGATGCCTGCTACAGGACACCTAATCAGGACAAGGAAGTGGATGAAGCCTTCCAGTGGCAGCCTCAAAGATACAGCCCTGGTTCTTGTGGGAGTCTTAAGCTACCTTTAAATGTGCTGGAGAAGCAATACAGCACTAAAAGTCCAGGAGGTTCCTGGAAAAGCACTGATGACAACTATGTGAGAGAGGTAGTGGAGGATCCCACGAAGAACAGTGTGCTGGCTACTCGGTTTTATACTAACTAGCAGGGAATGCCTTAGTGGTGATGGGAAGACTGGGGGCAGCCTTGGTTTCACTGACAAGACCAGACCTCAGGAATCTCTGACCCAAGATACCAGGGTAAAGGAATGTAGGAAAGAAGGCCTTCTATTGGTCAAGGAGGATTGGGTTAGAGAACATGTAGCTAAACTTGACATCCACAAGCTCATGGGCCTTGGCAGGATGCATCCAGGAGTGCTGAGAGAGCCAGAGAACAACACAGCTAAGCTGCTCATGGTCATCTCTGAAAGGTCATGACCATCAGGAGAGGTGCCTGAAGGCTGAAAGAAAGCAAATGTCACCCTGGTCTTCAAAAAGGGCAAGAAGGAAGACCCAGGAAACTACTGGCCAGTCAGCCTCACATTGATCCCTGGGAGAGTGATGGGGAACCTCATTTTGGAGGCCATCTCTATCCTCATGCATAACAAGAAGCTGATCAGGAATAGTCAGTGTATATTCACTGAAGGTAAATAAATCATGCTTGACCAACCCGACTGTTTTCTACACTGAAACAAATACCTGGGTAAATGAGGGGAAAACAGCAGTTATTGTCTACCTTGACTTCAGCAAGCCTTTTGACACTTCCTTTTACAATATCTTCATAGGCAAACTCAGGAAATGTAGACTGGATGAGTCAACAGTGATGTCAACTGAGAACTGGCTGAACCAGAGAGTTGTAATCACTGGGACAGGGTCTGACTGGAGGCCTGTCACTACTGGTATTCCCCAAGGTTCAATACTGGCCCCAGTATTGTTCAACTTGTTCATCAGTGACTTGGACGAAGGGGCAGATGCCTCCTCAGCAAGATCACTAATGACACATACTCTGTAGACAATAGTAGACAATACTCTGGAGTGCTGTACAGCCCTTCAGAACTCTCACCAGGCTGGAGAAATGGGAAGAGAAGAACTTTCTGGAAGTTAGGCAGAATGCAGGTTTCTGCACCTGGGGAGGAATAACCCCACACAACAGCAAAGGCTGTGGGCCAACCTGCTGGAAAGCAGCTCTGCAGAAGAGGACATGGGGGTCCTGGAGGACAGCAAGCTGTCCATGAGCCAGCAGTTTGCCCAAGATGGCCAAGGGAATCATCATGTGCATTAGAAAAGGAACAGTCAGCAGAGCAAGGAAGGTGATCCTGCCCCTCTACTCAGTCCTGGTGAGGACAGACCTGGAGTGCTCTGTCCAGTTCTGGGCTCCTCTCAATAAAAAAAAGACATGGAGATCCTGGGGTGGGTCCAGCAGAAGGTGGCACAGATGATTAAGGAACTGATGCATTACTCTCATAAGGTAAGGATAAGAGTTGGCTGTTCAGGCTCAAGAATTGACGACTGAGAGCACACCTCATTAATATACATAAGCATCTGAAGAAAGGGTGTCAAGAAGATGGAACCTGGCTCTGCTCAGTGGTGCTGAGAAATAGGACAAAGATGCAATGGGCAGAAATTGATGCACAGCAAGTTCCACCCGGACATGAGGAAGAGCTTTACTGTGCAAGCGACTAGGCACTGGAACAGAGAGGTAGAGGAGTCTCCCTCACTGGAGATATTCAAGAACCATTTGGATGTGTCACGTGCCCTAGGATGAGTCTGCTTGAGCAGGGAGATTGGACCAGACGACCCACTGTGATCCCTTCCAGCCTGGCTCATTCTGTGATCTGAGTAAAGAAAGTTTATTATTTAATAGTAGATGCAGGCCTAGTTTATGTTGTCCACATACTGGGGGATATCCAGCCCATCCATTACATATGGCAGCCATAAGCATATACCAAAACCCAGCATATGCTGTGATCTTTTCTGCATTCTGCACAAACAAGCATCACACAAACCATTTCATTTTGCTACTTCATACAACAAATAAAAGGCACAGTAATTTTGCAGTGAAAAATCACTCTCTATGTAAAGAAATGCCCAGACTTAAGGAGCAACATACTCTCATAATCAGCATAACAAAGGCAGCACGAGAGAAAGCAACTCAACTTCTAATCACGTTTTAGCTAACAGGTTGGTAGACACAACCATATG
Source organism: Cinclus cinclus (assembly GCF_963662255.1). NCBI lineage: Eukaryota > Metazoa > Chordata > Aves > Passeriformes > Cinclidae > Cinclus > Cinclus cinclus. Next base: position 35,560,661 of record NC_085046.1, read on the forward strand.
GAACAAGTAACGCCTCTTATCTGAATGAATGGAATGCACTTCAGCTGTGTATTTGCTATTCTTAAATTATTAAGATTATGGGCGCACTATCTACTTGAGAACAATGTAAGAAAACTGGAACATTGCAACTTCCAAAGCTCAAGTAAGTTCAAACATGAGGTCTCTAACATACTTTAACTGTTTAATTCTAAAAACTTCTGAAAGAAAAAAGATAAACCATTAAAATTCAACTGTAGTTCTTAAAACAATATATTTTAAAAATATAACTGAAGGTAAAAGACTGAAACAGACTGAATATCAGAAAATGAAACCTTGGATCACAGGACTTATGACAATTCTACTATGCGACCCTTTCTTCCTCCAGTCTTACTTCCATGTATTTAGTCATTTGTTAGAAGAAATTTTTGTGGAATTTGCTGTCAAAAAGAAGTAGTAAGGATGATGATGTTTTCACAGAAGCAATGTTAATAATGCATGAGGAAATGCAAAATATTTAGTTGCAATTTTCTGAGCTATTTAGAAAAATATTCACTAATCTTTTGCTTCATATACAGTATTTGGGTAAAAAACAAATCTCTACCCCAAATCCTTTCTACCCAATCAGATAAATTCCTAATATGAATTAAGCACGTTAATTATTCTTTTAGCTTACTCCATATATTCTTCCTTTTGAAAAGGCACTATTTTTTCTTACCTTTACCAACCAAATCTCTGAGTGGAACAGTCCCTTGGGTAACACTCGCTATGATTTCCACCACATTTGCAGGACCTGATCCTCCTTGTGCAGTTCAACCTTGCCAGTATCTATTAAAGGAACAACATGGCATGGATCAAGCAATTGAGAAGTTTTCTGAAGTGTGTGGATCACAAGTTCATGACACAAATTATCAAGGAGCTGTTGAGGGGCAGACTTTCTGTTGGACCCCATACACATACACAAGGAAGAACAGACCAGGAATACAGAAGCTGGAGACAACCTCAGCTGCAGTTACCACAAGATGGTGGAATTCTGCATCCTGAGAGGAGGTAAAAAAGCAAAAAGTGGGATCATAACTTCAGTATAACTTCAGCCCAGATTTCAGCAGAGGAGACTCTGATGTGTTCAGGGATTTGCTTGGAAGAATTACATGGCAGACGGTTATAGAGATAAGGGTCCATGAAAACTTAATTCTCAGGGATGTCCTCCTTCAACCTTAAGAACAGTACATGCCCAACACCATGAAAATGAGCAAACATGGTAGAAGACCTAAACGGTTAAACAAGCAGCAGCTGGCAGAACTCAAACACGAAAACAAAGCACACAGGAGATGGGGGAAGGGACGCACAAACTGGGCTGAAGCAATATGTGAAGGGGTGTAGACATCGCAGCAGGGCCCCAAGGACCTCAGCAAACCAAATGCCACCACTCTATTCTTTTGTTGAAGAATAGCACAAAGGAGGATCCATGGAACTACAAGATGGTCAGTTTCACATCAAACAGCAAAAAGAATTTCACCACCTGGCACACTACAGGCTCAGGGCTAAGGATCTGCAGAGCTTTGCAGAAAGAGCCCCAGCATTCTGACGGACACCATGCTGAACGTGAGCCAACAATGAGTACCCACAGCAAAAGAGGACAAGAAAATTAGGAAGCATTTTACCAGTAAGTCAGCGGAGGTGATTCTTCCTCTTTAGACAGAACTGGTGTTACTCTTCTGGAGTACTCAATATAGTTTTGGGCTCCCCAGTATAAGAAAGACACAGACGTACTGCAGTGCACCCAGCAGAGAGTCTGAAAGGTGATTAAGAGTCTGAAGCATATGAAATATGAGCAGATATTGAGAGAGCTGGGACTGTTCAGCCCATAGAAGAGAATGCTCAGGGGCTTTTATCTATTTCTAGATATTTTTAATGGGAAGGACTGTAGAAAATTGAGCCTAATTCATTTAAGTGGCAACCAGTCAACAGATATAAGTTAATGGATAAAACTACAAGTAAACTAATTTAAAAGTATGAAGAACTTCTTTTACTGACAGGATAATAAAAGACTGGAACAGGTTGTCCAGAACAGTTGTGAAGGCTCTATTTTTGCAGATATTCAAAACTCAACCAAACAATATCTTTAAGAACCTGCTCTAGCTGACCCTGCACTGAGATGAGAGGTTGCACTAGATGATCTCTAACGCATTCTTTGGATCTTAAATATTATGTGAATCTGTAATTTGACTTATGGGAAAGCATGAACAGTTTTGCTCAAGTTATTTGTACACAACACTAGTGTTAAAAATATATATACACATTTTCAAATATTGGCATGCAATTATTTTGCTGTTGTTTTTTAAGGCTCTGAAAAGTATCATGTGAACAAAACACTGTACTTGATAGCACAAGCTTAATGAAATAATTGCACAAAAATATTTGGCATCAAAATATATATATTCACACACATTGACACATATCTTGACACTAACTAAGCGTGAGTTTTGAATAGGGAGGGTTTGCACATTCATTCATGTTTGTACCAGAATAGCAGAAGAACTGGAAAGAAATCTTTTGTAGGGAAAAATTTAGGTAAATGTCGAAACCAAAGACTTACAAGATGGAAGAACTAATACAGGTGTGCATATGAGAAAAACTGCAAGATAAAATTTGAATTCCCATGCACAGGATGTCAACTAAGCCTTATAAATTATGCACACATTTTTACCTTAAGACAACTTTGGAACACTGAAGAAACAGTGCATCACAGGGAACTTACTTAAGAAAAGCCCTATCATATTTTGATATGATATAAACAACTTTTTTTTTTCCAAAAATACAGGCTTTTTTTCTACATTAGTTTTTCTGATGTCTACGGGTTTCTAAAACATTGCTGTACTTTCTGAAGAAGATCAAGAACAGTAGAAATTAGTAAATTGGAGTAAAAAGTAGCCAAACACATTATAATTTGTACTCTTGCTGTTGTAAAATATAGTGAGAGAAACTTGAGAGACAGTTAAGAGGTTAATACCAGTGCATTTCATAAATCTGGCAGCAGTATTGTTCTCACCATTCCTAAGCACTGGGTCTGAGTATTGCTTCATGACTGCCTCCTATCCCCTTCAACTGTCTTTTTTTCACTCCTTCCTTGAACTAGCACTGATGTAGTAAGATCAGAAAATTAATATAGAGTAAAACTAACATAGCAAAAGAATGCCTGGATGCACAAGCAGCAGATTGAATGGAAGTGGTGAAAACATATGACTAGGACAGCAGCTTAGCAACGCTACCTTCTTCAGTACCTGAAGTGGTTCTCCCAAAGAGTCATCATTATTATTCTTCAGTTTAGATTGCAGAGTAGTATTAATTCAAGCAATAACTAACCTAGCTGTCCCAGAACAAAGGTAGCTGAAAAAGCATTTAATATTGATCTAGAAAGGACAAAATGCTCATTACCCACAGCATTTGCATTTTCAGCTAAAAGCAAAATTTAGTCACTCAGTAGTGGCCAGAGTATTTTTTTAATTCACTTGTCCACATAAACTGAAATTGCCAAAGGAATTTTGATAGTGCAAACTGAAAGCAAGGTGCACAATCTCTCCTAAAAGATAAATGTGCAAAGAACCAAAACCTCTGGCTTGCTTTAAGATTTGAATGTTTTGCAGGGGAAAAAAAAAAAAGAAACAAGAAAACCACTAGTGTTTTGGGTTCTTTTACTTTTAAAAAAGTTAATCTTTCTAAATGGTTTTCCATCATTTCCATTAGCAACAACTGTGAAAGCCGAGTCACATCTCCAAAATTACAAACTTACACTATTGGTTTGCATTTAGCTATTTAGCAATATTGCCTTCCTGAGGTCAGCTTAATCCCATAATTAACAGTTTTATATCATTAATAGCCCTTTCTTCTCATTTAGAGCATTTTGCCACACAATCTTTTCATACTGCTGGTTCACAGAGCAAAATATCTACCTTTTTGCCTCTGAATTTTTCTGAGCTCTGCTCTGTCCCAAGCCACCACTAACACATTCACCTTGTTTCTCTCAAGTTAAATAACCAATGAGCTCAGTTTAAGATCAGGATTCTTTGTTCATAAGGACCACAGGTCAGACTGAGCTTTCCTTTGGAAAGTAGATCTAATTTACCCTTTTCCTACAGTGCTGACATATACGTTAAAGCAAGACAACCAGAACAGTCTTATGGCCAAGATTATCCAGTAATTTAAAAGGATCACTGCTTTAAATTTATAGAAAGAAGACAGAAAAGAAAAAGGGAAAAGATCTTTCAAAACCAGCTGTAGCCTGGAAAAGAAATTAGCATGAATGACTGTAGGGAAAATATCAGCAATAGACTTTGAAGAAATCTGGCTTGGGTCACTGAAAAGAAAACAGAGGCAGATGCTAGGCTGCCTAGCCCAGGTCACTGCAGGGAGAACAACAGCTGGTTATGCGAGTCTTGCCCACGACTCAGAACTGGTGCTTGATTCTGCTGCGCAATTATTCAATATCTCCTGGATGATTTTAGTATAGGAGAAAAACTGAAAACAAGATGGTTTTTTGTTTTTTGTTTTTTTTGGCTGGAGCTATGACAAATTAAGCCATTTATTTAGTAACAATACTTCTCTGTGCGCATCCAACAAGAGTTCAAATGTGAACTGGCTACAAAGGTCTTTCTCTGAAATATAAGTAAGAGTTTTTGAAGTGCTCTACAAAGTTATCAATATTTTAACAGCTCTCTTAAAAGCTGTTTCATAGTGCAGATACTTTCAAGACCATCTATATTACTCCATATATATATTCTGTATTCCATATCTACTCTATTCTATTCCATATGGATAGTCTAAGACATTTTATTTTCACATTCAAAGGGGGGTCAGAAGAGGGAGTGTCCTCTCATCAATATATCCCCAATCACTTTTAGCTGAGAGTTAAAAAATTCCCTTTTATAACCCACCACGTAATGTTCAATTAAACTTAGGGGAGCTGTTCATCCATCCGAGGCTTTTATTAAAACCCTCTACCATTGTAATGTCTGGATTACATTACAGAGAACTGAACTCACATTACACATACTGGTAAGCAAAAGAGAATTTTTAAAGTTAATTTTTCCATGATTGCCCAGCTCCCCATTTCATGACTCATGCATTCCTTCCAATCATATTATTCATCACTCCTTTTCACGAAGGCAAGAAATTATAAATGATTACCATCTTGATTTGTCTGAGCACAGAAAAAAGTATCTTTAGAATCAATGGACAACTCTACTCAATAGATCAGCTAGTTATTCAAAATATGTTTCACTAAAAATGCAGAATATGCCTTCAGATGTGCCTGTAGTTTTACTAATTGTTCCAAGAATGTATAGCAAGGACATGTATACAGTAAAGGATGTCTCTAAGAAAGAGTCTTAAGAATAGCATTTTTTAGGTGATTAAAGAGAAAAAAAAGATTTAAATTCTTGAGGTTGTTACCAAAATAAACTTCTTAATTCCAAGTTATTCACTCCTGAGTAGTACAGGTATTTATTAAGAACAAGTAGGCACAGCAAGGCAAATAAAACTCCTCAGAAATTGTCAAAGAAAATATTAAGAAAATTATCTTTTGAGCTAACTAAAAAAAAAAGATATCTTAGATACACCAGGGAATGAGTTTCCTAACAGAGAAATAAAAACAAACCTTACAGAAAATAAACTGTATAGAAACAGAAAAAAGTAAAACAGTAAATGGAAAAGTTTGAATCATTTGAATTTCATGCAGAAGCTTACTACAAAAAATTCGTATTTTGTAGTACTAATCTAAAACCTTTTGCATGAAATGTTGGAAGTGAGATAAATATGTTTAAATGGGACTGCTCTAGATGCCTTAGATCTTTTAAAATTTTGGTCAATTGAAACATGGCACCAACTACACACATACACTGACACACAGAAACATGAGAATCAATATAAACAACAATCAAGAAAGAATAAAAAAGCTCTTCATGCTCAATATTTTTGCTGGTCTTGTAACTACTCTAAGGGGTGTTTTTAATGTTTGCTTATCCTCACAACAGAGTAAGGAATGTCAAAGCCAGCTGTAACCATATGTCAAATGCAAGTACCTGGGACAAAGAAATAGCCTAAAATTAATGTTTACTAAATATGATGCTGTAGAGAATGTATTCATCATCTTCAGTGCTATATCAGCTTGCCATAAGTTACTCTTGAATGTTTACAAGATCAGAATGTCAGCTGAAAGGAAAAACCTATTTCAATAAAGTAACCACACTAGGCATAGCCTTCTTCACTGAACTTCCTGACTCTTCACTGTACCAAAAGTAAGATGTTACAGGCTCTTTCTGGTAGGCATCTTAATGCATATGGCTAAGATAATACACCTACACATGGCAGGACAAGGTATGCTGGTGGTATTTTACAAGTGTGCTAACTTCATGCAAATAAGGGGAAGTTACACTAGAAAATATGATTTTTAGCTTCTCTCATCACTGGAGACAGAATGAAGAAGACTAAGATATTCTGACTACCACCACATAGCTAGTAAGTTATATCCAAGGTCAATGTGTCTTGTCAGTACAGGCAAACTTGCAAAGTACTCCTTATCTGGATATCACCAAATTCATTAAAATGTATTTCAGTAAGAAACAGAATCAGAAAAAGAATCTGGGATTTGAGGCTGCTAAACTCAACAATCTATGTTTCTTAAGATGCTAGTCATCTTTTAGGTGCTACCCATTCCCCACAGTTAACATAAATTTGAAAAAAAAACCCCAAAAAAACCCAACACCAAATATTGCTTAAAGCTCACATAAAATTCATTGCCATTACTGAAATATAACTAGTTACTGTAGTTCTCATGAGGACTTATTTCACTGCCTGCAAAATAGGAGGCATTTCCTCTCCAGGAAATACATCGCAATACATGGACAGTTTATGTCAGGTGACTTTACGAATATTCTGTAGAAGAAGTGAGAAGGGGACATACTGTAAAACCAAAAAATATTAGATTGCAGTTTACACTATGAACATCTGAGAAACCATGTTTTGCATAAAAATACAAAACAACGATAACTGCTAACAGAACAATTCACAATTTACAATGTGAATGTTTAATCATGCAGACACACCTTCTAAAGTTCTTTCAGATAAAAAGGTAACATCTTTCAAACAGTGAAAACTATGTAAATAAATGCACAAATATTGCTGTAAGTCAGTAGATATTTTGATAATATAACAGAATGATTCACATCTGTAATTGCTTTCAGATGTCCAACACAAAAGACTCTGTGCTCTTAATAACCCAGTGTTGCTACCAAAAACTGAGCCTGGAAATTCCTACCATCTTAGTACTGCTTACTAGGGTTACACCCCTTCTCTCAAATTCACATCTTCCTATAGCTGCAGCCTCCCTATGCTGTAGAGTGCAATCATGGACCAGACCTGGTAACATCTTGCTGGTTGTACCTACCCCCTCTTGCAGACAGACATCCTCTTTCTAGGCAGTGCTGCAAAGATCGTTCTGTGAAACACACAGAATTTCTACTAGTTTGAGGCTTCTTGTTTTGTTAGGTTTTTGTAGCCAAGGTTTTACTAAGATCCATATTTCATGTGAACTTGTATTTTAAGTAATGTTTGCAACATCTCTTTTTAAAATATCAGACTTCATCAATGTCAGCTCTGATCAATCCTACATCCCTTAACACAGACTTCCAAAACGCCTTGCAAAGCAGCTACCCTATGAAATGAAATAGAATTTGAATATTCATTTTACAAAGCCAACGCATGTGTTTGGTCACAAATACAGGATTATTTTTCTAGTATTTCCTTCTTTTTAAATGTGTAAAGTTTGATCTGAGAGAGTGCTGATCCCTATTCTGTGAAGCAAGCTAGCATCATTAGGATGACAAAATCAAGTCTTATTGTGGCAAGAAGAAACATCATTTAGTGTCAACAACACACTGCTATTGATCTGAACTCCTCCTTGCCTCACGGGTGAAATAACAAGCTCCTACACACAAACTCTCTAAGCATACCAATAGAGGAAAGAGGCAAGAAAAAATACTAAAAATGGCTGTATTAAAGATACAACAGGAAATATGTGAGTCATGAGATGCAAATTCTTTTATCTGTATGAAACAAATTGAAGAAGAGCTTAATATGGCTTCTGCAATTTCTATGGAGTTAGATTAGAACAGAAATATACCTACCAATAATATACTGGATTCAGGCTTCCCAACCAGTATCTCCTAACTGTTCAACACTCTCCGTGAAACAAGTCAGCTTCATGTTCACTATCTAATACTTCCTAATCACTTTTCTAAAATGTTGCCTTATTTTAGCATCCTGCCTCACCATTTCAGCAGAAATTATCCTTTAACAATACTGGTAGGATTTTATTAAAGCAAAGCTAAAAAAACTGTCAACATAGCCAGGTCGATTATTTTCCTACTTCTGAACACACTCTAATTCAGGAAAGAAAATTATATATTTCTTTCTAAAACATACAAAAAAGAATAAACCCATGGTCATGCAACATCAATATAAATACCACTTTGCACAGTGCCCTGGTTTTGGTTCCAATGGAGTTCATTTTCTTCTACAGTAGCTGGTACAGAGCCGTATTTTGGATTTAGGATGAGACTAATGTTGGTAACACACTGATGTCTTAGTGCTTTAAGTCAGAGGACTTTTCAGTGTCTCATGTTCTGCCAGTGTAGAGGTGCACAAGAAGCTGGAAGGGACCACAGCCAGAAGAGCTGATGCAAACTGGCCAAAGGGATATTCCATACCACAGAACATCATGCCCAGTATATAAACTGGGTAGACCTGACCAGAAGAGGCCAATAACTGCTCAAGGACAGACACAAGCTGGAGGTCAGTCAGCAGGTGGTGAGCAATTTTATTTTTTTCTCCTTGGGTTTTATTCCTCCTCTCTGTTTTCTCCCTTCTCATTACTATTATTATTATATTTATTTCAATGTTTATTTGAAAATCTTATGGGTTTTACCTTTTTCCAGTTCTACTCCTCATCTCATCACAGCAGACAGGGTAGTGAGTGAGGGGCTACAAAGTACTTGGTTGCCAGATGGGTTAAACCAAAACACACATCAATAGTTCCATTTCTAGAACTTAAAGCTATGTATTTAAGCAAATCTGCAAACTAAAAAGTGTAGTGGGATGAAATACTACTTGTGTTGTCTAACTACACCGAAAATATAAGGTAATTTCAAACACTTTTGTAGCATCAATTTAGCCTGCTAGAATTCCATAGTCTATCTCTTAAAACACGAACAAAGTAATATACAAGGCACAAAAAATTACTTCAAGATAACTTCCTTGTTAAAAATACTGAAGTATAGGGAACAAAGCTATTTTCATACCACATCCAGAAAATGGATGAGGTGTGAAAGAAATCTCTTGTTTAATGTGACCTTTGGCTGTACTTTCACTTGTCATCATTATGAAGTAGCTACTCTCAGTGCCAACACATAAGCTGCGTTATATTATCCCATAACAGTAGTAGCGCATCTTCCAGGGAGTGTTTCATACTTCAAGAAACTGGTGGCAGAATGCACTGACAGCACTTACCTTTGTAGCTGCTTATAATAGGTCTTATTCAACAATAAGACCTCATTTACAAAAGGAAATAAGAGTGTGCTAAATTTCAGAGAGCATATCGCATAAACTAGGATATGCTGAGGAACTCCCTTGGAGTTCTCAGCTTCAGTGAAAACATTCAAATAAGGAGAAATGTAAATTTCAGATTGGAACTCTGCCCCAAATAATAATATTCAGAGCTTTGTTACTGTGCACAGACCAAAAATACCGCATCATTAAGATCCACAACATACTTGACTTTTCTTAACACATGTAATTAAGAAAATATTTCTGGAAAGCAAATGAATTTGAAATTCAAGATTAATTGAACAAATATGACAAATTTACGTTTTATACAATGGTAGCAAGCTGCAGAATAAAAATCAGTAGCTATCATTATCTAAAGCTGTTCATCTAACACCACAGAGAGAAAAAACTATTGATACATACTGTACACACATTTTTATCCATGTATATAAATCAAAGGAAACAGCTTCCTTTAAGGCAAGCATATGAAGATACTAAAGCAAGATACAAATTAAATATTCATACATTCAATATTTCAAAATAAGGAATTTGGATACACACATGCATAATTTAAGTTCTATAGTGAAACCTGTCTACAGAGGCCATTTCTACTGTATTTCACCAGCCCTGAAACTTGAAATGTACAATGCAGCCTTTCCATGCTGTGTTAAAACTTTAAAGTATATAGCAATTCATTTCAAGCACTAAACACAGAATAAAGCCCACATTATGCACATGGCACTTCTGCAGAGGAACTGCTGCTTTGTCCTATTCATTACAGCTCCGAAACAGGTCTGTCAGTCCTGCAAGGTGGTTTTGGACTGCCCAAGGTACTCACTGGGAACTGAGGCCAAACAGGCAACTTCAGGAACAAGGTGGCTTACGAGACCTGAAGAGCCCCATCAGTCAGAACTGACTTCAAGACAAATTCTGATTGCAGGCACCAATTTTAAACTCTGTTGAGCGGCGCTCACACTTAAAGCCTGAAATTGGCCCCTTACACTGCCCTTATACATTCACTCAAGCCTCCACAGAGTAAAGTTGATATTTCAGACCTTTTTGATTGGCAGAGGAAAGGAACACAAAAACAGGTTTCACACTATGTTGTGCACTAGAAATTATTCTTTGTGATCACAGAACCTGAAGGCAGTTTCCATACAACAAAACAGGCAAGTTAAATTTGAAGAGCTTATAAATTCCTACGCATGCAAAAAACACTGAGAGGAAAAACCCCTTACTATCCACCTTCCTTTTTTCAATATGTATCTCCTTCTGCATGTCTAAAGATACCACCATTCCTCCCCATGTATTTAAAACCTTTCCACTGAAAAAGAACTCTCCATATGGGTTACTAATGTGAATATTTTATTTTCTTATTAAAAGTTAAACGTATTAGTTCAAACATCAAAAGCCTCATTTTAAAAACATCCATTTTACTGGGACAAAACTATATGTTAACTGGAATAAATTAATGGAAGAGTACTTATCAAGGGGAAATAAAACTATTTCTATACTGTTTAAAGCAAACATTTATCTTTGCCCCTTAAAGGTCACTCATTTGATCTTGACATACCTATGAAATCATAGAAGCAAAAGCTAAGTAAGTAGAAAAGTGGTCTTAGGCAATATAAAACTAAACAAAATTAGTATCTACATGGTAAATTACTTCATTGAAAACCAACTACGGATTCTACAAAGAATATACTTTTGCCTTAGAGCTAGTACTTTAATTTTCAAGAACCAAGAAAAAAAAATCAAAACTAGTCAGTAACAATGCAGCGTTGAAAAGCAATAAACTCAAAATTAAGGTATAAATAATTTAAAGCATGTCATGAAGATGTATTAATAATTCATCAGATAAATAATTTACTAAATAATCAAATAAATAAATAATGAAATACATAAATAAATCAGCAAATAAATAATTCTGCAAAATAACCTAAACAATAAGTCACTAAAACAAATGACAAACCTACAAAACTACAATGATTTTCTAAATTCTGATAGTTTTAAATAAACAAATGTATATAAAGTAGATCAATCTTTGGTGGATAGAGAAATATTTTTCATTGCTATTGGTGAATTCCTGATTACATTGCACAAGGATACAATTTTAGATTTTACAAGAGTGCAGTTTTTCCCTTGTAAATTATTAACATGATTGCTACAATACATCCTGCTCTGTATTTTACATGTAATCCCTTTATGTAGCTCATTTTTCCCCCAAAAAATGAAAATCTCTTTACAACATTCTTAATTCACATATTTCTTTTTTTTTTTTTTCCCTGTGTGCAGTACTTACAACACTGCAATAGCCTTCCTGGTGGTTCTCTTATTGTCTTCTGCAAACCTTCAGAAGTTTTGCTGCAGGGGAAAAACAAGTAGAATAACCTTAATTATTACAGATGGTATCTCATTCATTAGCAGATGACAACATTTTATTTGAAAGCACAAGAAAAGCTGTTTTATAATTCTACAAAGCAACTTAATGTGAAACAACCATTACAGTTTGCAGACTATGGAAAGTTTTTAGAAGTCTTTGGTGGAACAAGTTCAAGCAGACTGAGGCCTGTTTCTTGTATTTAAGCTGACACACAATCTGTGCAAACTGGCACTAATTCAGATGTAAAGACAAACCATGAGAAGGACAAAATACTTGGCTGACATCTAATGTTATCCTTGATTTTGGAAGTTCATAGTCCTTGAAAGAATACAGTGAGATCATTTAATATCCACTATCTAAGTACATTCACAATTTAATTATAATACTGCACTCAAAGCCAGCATTGGTACCACAAAGGTCAAAACCCACTCTTCTCCTCAATCAATTTTCAGTCTCCATTTATTTTAATGAATAATACTGACAGTCACCATAGCTTTCTTCAAAGTGGTACTCTGTAAATATAGCAGTTGAAGAAATGTGCCACAAGTGTAATCATGTTATCAACTTTTATCCATTCGATCCAAAAGATTATTTGCTTTCTTCCATAACACACATTACATACAGGAAAGAGTGAGACAGTTTTACAAACCCTGCTACCAACATGAATTCTTTATCTCTGTACTGGACTGTAAAATGAAGGAATACATCAAACCTGAGGTTATATATTGTATACATGCAAGGGTTTTTGTTACTTGTTTCAAAGGAAGTCAATGTGCAGAGATGTTTCTGCAAGTAATATCTCAAATTGCTGATGGTGCTGCTGTATTTCAGCACTTAAAAGCATAAAGGATAATTTACTCTAAAAACTACCTGGGCACATTATATTTAACAAGTCTCAAATTCTCTTTAGGGATTATAATAAGAAAACACTTTGCTTAATCATAAATTTTATATTTATCTTGGCTGAACACCCTCCTTTGGATAGACTGCCATGTTTTGTCAAGAAAAATCAACACAGTGGAAATGAAGTACTTGTTCTGTTGTGTGGTCATTCAAAAGAGTGTGTAGAAGTAATGTAAATGTGCACCAGCACTGCTGATAATTTCACGCTCTCATACACTCATTTCAATTTGCTTTAAAAAGGACTATTCCTCCTGGCTAAATATAGTCATCATGAAAAAGCATACCTTCCCTTTGAGCTAATAACACTGCAAGCCCCAAGACACAGCAGAACAAAAACTTCTACATTTTAAGGAACCTGAAGCACTTTCTTCTCACAGTATGTGTTTCTGAAGTGGGATAAATGAGACCGGATTTTTTTACCAATGTATTCTCATTCAGCGTACAGATTTCCATTTGAAAATGATAATTCATACCCATACCACATCTCTGAATCCCATCCAGCCCCAAAACAAATCATATATATCCCAAATGCTCATTTTTAAAAGCAATGGGTCCTTGTAAAAGCAGCCTACACTTTCACGCATTAAAAGGTTTTGAGGATTACTGGGACACACAATGGCTCTGGAGGTTCTGGAATCAGACCTTCTATAGGAAGAACCATTTAGTCATAGAGCATTCATCTGCAGCTTTGGAGCCTCTGGTAGCAGTGATTATTCACCAATGAGTTACAGTAGAACTAAAACTGCAACTACAGTTACTGACATCTTAAACCAAATTTTTTATTCCTTTTTACTTATTTTTAATTACTTTCATGTTTAATTTGGGCTTCTTATCAGTGGTTACAGAATTCACCTCCTCACACAACTACTTCTGTCTATAAGCAGGAGGGTCATAATTACCTGCTCAAATAAGACATGTAAATCATTAAAAGAGGGACACAAACCAGCCAATAACCTGGGATACTACCACCTTTCTCCCACTTGCAATCACATGCAAATTCCACCCTGCACAAGAGACAAAGACAGAAAGTGAATTTGAATCTGGTCCTCTCTTCTGCCAGCTGGTCCTTTCTCTCCGCCCCAGCCCTCAAACATCAAATAAGTGCGTTACATCATGAAGATCATGAGGAAGATTTGTCAACAGAAGACTAAAGCAGAAGGCACTCATGTTCAGGTATACTTCACAGAGAAGAACAGCAAAAATCAAATAATCGTGTGCATTCTCTACTCTGCACAATCTGGGAAGCTGCTACAACAGGGAGGCTCCCTTGCTGGCACTCAAGTTAATCTAGGTGATAATTCAAGGAACTGGACTGTACCCCACACCTAAGAACAAATGTCAAACATTTACAATGGCAAAATTATAAATCAGGCTCACAGAAAAAGAGCTGAGCAACAAAGCCATTTCATTCTCCACCTTTTGATATTGCCATTATCAGAAAGTTTCTTAGTTTGAAGGTACAAACTAGACTAAAAGAAACCACATACTGCTGCTTCCTTCTTTTGGGAGCTCATAAATATAGGAAACAGGAACTTGAGAAAGAGATTGCCATGTAATATCAAAATTTAGGATTTTTTTTAATACTCAGGAGTAAACACAGGGAGAAAGAGAAAGGCCGGACAGAGCTGCTTAACCAGATTATAGTTAATGTAAATTAATGTAACCACTATATTCTGACCCACTTTTCAAAGATTCCTGGAATTGTTATCAAGTTACACAAAATACTTTGCATTATTAACAAAAAAAAAATTAAATAAATAAAAGAAACATGCAATAGTTTGTTATATTTAAGAAATTAAATAATGCATAAATACTTCAAGACTATAAGGTTCATTCTTGTGCCACAACTTCCCGCTCAACTAAATTAAAATTTGTTTGGTCCACTTCACATAGAAAGATAATTTTGTGACACAGTACAGTACCTCACAAGAACTTTAAACATATCTTTTTTTTTAATCATAAAATGTAAAAATGTGTTTTTTAGACATATTGATAAGCCTAACTGAAATCCTGTAACAGTCCTACAATGTTATAAAATAATTTTGAGTATGTTCTTGGTAAAAACTTTGGAGCATTTCTGGATAAATTTTAACCAGCTTCTTCCAATTATCTCTAAGGTAAAAATCAATTCTAAAATACTGAAACAGCGCAAAATGTTGAATCCCAAACTACGGAATCAACTCCTATCAATATAAGACATAGCTCATTTGACTGTTATGACCCACATTTCCTAGTAGATTTTTAGATAAAAACAAGCAGATTACCAGCAAAGGTTTATCTCAAATTCCCACATGTACAGCATGCCACATTAAATATATGCAAATCAACCTCTTTCTCCTCTAGTTTTTTTGAGCTGACAACTCATATGACCTGAAGCCATGGTTAACGATTACAATTATTTAACTTTCATATTTATACAATCAGTCATCAGATATGCATGTTAATTGATTTTAACAGATAGTTTTGTATTCTAATGATCAACAGTAAGTGTACATTTTATCAACTTCTTGATTTATAAGAAAATAAAAGTTGTATCAGTTTTCACAATTAACCCTTCATTGTATTGATTTGCAGTATTCAATGGGAACTTCTCACTAATATGTCAACCTGGAAATACTCCAAATTAAGGAATCTTAATTTTGGTAGCAAAATTTCATTTTCAAATTACAGATTCTCTTCCATTGTGTTTAAAAATCATTTAAACAATGCACTATGAATTTATTAGAATTGATGAAGGATAATTTATACTTAAATGGACTGGGCACACAAGTAGTTTGTAGTTACTTAATATTCATATTTTGCCACTTATAAGTTCATTTCTCTTTTTCAAAGAACCTTAGTCATGCACTCCTGGATTTTGATAAGCCCCCAGATGTCATATATATGACAGAGAAAAACACTACACTTAAGATCCTTATTTTTCAAGTTATATGCTTAAGGCTGAAGGGTTCCTCTGTTGTCATCTCTAAATATATTAACTGTGTTGGTTTTTTTTAACATGGCTGAAAATTTATTCTTTGCAATTAAATTTTTATTTTGGATGCCCTATTTCTAGAAGCATAAAATAAGAAATTACAAATTGCATACATTTTCAAGTGAAGAACTGACTATCTTCTAAGATTTTACAATGTGCAATCATTACCTTCCACAATTAATGGTTGTTGTTCTTTAAGTCTATTCATATAAAAGAGTGGATATTGCATCTTACTCTCAAAAAGATCAGATAATGTCTTATTCTATAGAAGGGCTTTCCCAATTTAGGCCTTAACTGCTGTTGTACTAACTGATCATGCACAAATTTTGGTAAAGCAAGAGCTGCTGGATGCCTTTCTCAACGTATTTTAATACTGATAGAGATATTTTAATTTCTGCAAAATGCAGCATCTTTCTGTTTCCTATAAAAAACTGAATGAGGTGCAGAACTTTTATTCAGGTGAACTTTGTACACTTCAAGTTCTGCTACTACTCTCTTTTTGTTCTAGTAGCTCAAATTAATTTCAAGTGAGATTTATCCACTATGAGATTCTGAGACATTCTCCACAACAAAAACAGAGAGTAGTGCACTCATGTAGATAGCAATGCTTATTCACGTTCTTGTAATGGACCAGGGACAGAAGAAACTCAAAGTCACACTGCACAACCATGAATAAGCAGCCTAACCCATAAGACACTATTTAATGGACTTCTCAGATTTTTAAAATGTCTTGATTTCATACTGAACATGATGAGAAAGTTAGTGAATATATGATGCGCTTCTGTTGCTTACTTAATAGCTGTTTTCCTTAAACTAAGGTCTGGCAATGTGACAAATACTGATAAGGCAAATAAATTCACTTCAATCTTTCCCTTACTGGGTACAACCTCTTGGCCTTCAACAGATCTTGATTTAATTCTGAACATTACAAGAAAGTCTGCAGGTCTGCAGAAAGAGGAAATACATTCTACTATAATCACTAACCCCATTTGAATGCCACAGATAAGTGCAGAAAGACCCTGGTTTCTTTTCTACAATTCAGTGCCATGAGTTAACCACCTTGAAGACTGAGTGTAAGGTTTAGACTTTTGTAGCCGCAGCAGACCTTAAGATAAATGGAAAGGTGAAGCACAGATCTTAGGAACTCCAATATAAACAGCCAGAAGAAAGTAGTGGGAAATATATGACAAATACCCTAGTAAAATCTACTTATATATTTCACATGTAGATCTCTAAAAAACTTAGAAAATAGATATGATTCCTGGTTTCTAAATTATTTTTATCCCCACTTCTCTTTGAACTTCACTGTTAAAAATTATAAACCTGGTCATGTCAGCTATGAAAAAAAACAAGTAAAATATAACAATTGCATTACGTATGGGCTGACTGAGCCAAAGAAGTCCTAATCTGACTCATAAAATACGGCACATTGATTTACATCACAGTAAACAGGGTTACACCAAGCTGCCAAGCAGTCACTAGTGCAGTTCTGCAGGGCTCCATTTGAGGCCTGTGCTCTTCAGGGTCTTCATACATTATTTGGATGCAGGACTCAAAGGCATACTAAGTTTGCTGACAGCACTAAATTGGGAGGAGCTGTTGACTCCTTCCATGGCAGAGAGGCCTTCCAGAACCATCTTAGCAAATTAAAGTGCTCGGCAATCACCAGCTGTATGACAATTTACAAGGGCAAATGCTGGATTCTGCAGCTGGGACAGGGCAACCCTGGATGTATGGACAGACTGGGGAATGAGAGGTTGGACAGCAGCCCTGTGGAAAACAACTGGAGGTCCCAATCAGTGGTGAATTAACTGAAACTGAGTCCAGCAGTGCCATGGCAGCCAGGAGGGCCAAGTGTGTCCTGGGGTTCATCAGGCACAGCATCACCAGCCAAGCAAGGGAGGGGATTGTTCTGCTCTGATCTGCACTGGGGTGGCCTCATCTTGAATACTGTGGGCAGTTTTGGGCAACACAATAGAAGAAATATAAAAAGCTATCAGAGAGTGCAGAGGGCCACAAAGAGGATGCAGGGTCTCATGGGGATGGCATACAAAGAGCAGCTGAGGTCACTTGGTTTGTTTAGCCAGGAAGAGACTGAGGGGGGACCTGCGGTTACCAATTCCTTGTGAGCAGAAGTGGAGAAGCAGGCACTGATCTCTTTTCTTTGTGGTGACCAGTGACAGGACCCAAGGGAATGGCCTGGAGTTGCATCAAGGGAGGTTTAGGTTGGATATTTGAAAAAGGTTCTTCACCCAGAGGGTGGCTGGTCACTGGAACAGCTCCCCAGGGAAGTGTTCACAGCATTAACCCCGACAGATTTCAAGAAGCATTTGGTCAGCACTCTCAATATATATGCTGTGACTCTCAGGGCTGTGCTGTCCAGGGCTGGGAGTTGGACCTGATGATCCCTGTGGGTCCCTTACAACTCAGGGATCCCTTTGTCCCTTACAAATCAATATTTTTTGATTCTATAATTAAGTTACAATTTATAGAAACATTTCCACAAGCTGCCTGAACCTAGATTAAAGTATAAACAAACGAAAATACTGTTTACTACTCACTATTTTTAAACAGTATGTTAATTGCTCATCTTGAAGATTGATGATTAGAAGTAGCAGATGATTAACAATACTCATTGTATTTACTGAAAACTGAGAGGAAACAAAGAGTAAAAAGCAATTGGTGATACTTTCTGATAACAATTTTTATATGGAGAACTGCAACTACAATAAATTCCACAGTTAAAGGTTAAGTTACAGCTATATGTAGAAAGAAGACAAATAAAATACATTCTGGGAAATGAGAAAATAGTGTACCTAAAAAATGTCCAGTTCTAAGACAAACATGAGTTCAGGGAACAAGCCACCATCCAGACACTCTGGATCAATGACACTGTTAAGGGCATTGTGACAGGACAGCTGAGTGAAAAAAATCCTAAAGTTCAGTATGAGTGGCTTAGTATCCAAAAGCCTATGCATAATCTTAGTCACAAATATGAAGCTGAATCCATGAAATATAGAAAATCATTTACATACTGCCCCTGTTGCACAGTCATGTGTCCTCTGGCACTATGATACATAGAAGAACTGGGTACATACTAGGTAGGTAAATTTAGTTACCTGTATCCACAGGTGATGACATTTGATCAGATATGATAAAAAATCATCAGGGATAAGGGTCTTCAATTGTCCTTGATGTAGAAAGTATAGGCTTTAGGATGCTTTGTTAACTTCATACCAAAAACATTTAACCACTTTGCAACTCACAGTATAAACTCAACAGAGAAAAAAATGTATTATCAATCAGCTGCAACAGTTCTGTACAGCGATATGAACTCCAGCAAAGGGGCAAGGCATGGAATGAAAAAATACCAAAAAATGGGAACAGAGGGAAGACAAAATAAAATTTTGATCATTTTGATGACTAATTTACCTAGGTCCACACACAGGTTATCTAGATGTGATACAAATCACATTCATAAACCTCCAAGTGTCAATTTGTGAAATAGAAAACATTGTACCACCTCCAAGAGGTTTCACTTCTACCAATACTTACCCTCCCTAAATGTCCCTCTGTTTTATCAAGGTGACTGAATATCAAGCCATTAAGAAATAGATTATTAAGAATAACATTAGTTTGCTTGCATAAAACCAGCCCACTACTTGAATGCTGCCTGTCTATAACAAAGTAGCACATGAATACTTCCTAAGTGGCCAAATGCCTCTTCTGACATGAAGACTCCTTTTGAGACCTCCAGTGTCACCAGGAGAACTATGCCTTGTGGCACAAAACACAGAAATTCCACTGCTAAAAAAAAAAAATCGAAGGCTGCACAATTTCTCTTTGAACAAGTAAACTATTTTACATAGAATCATCAAGTTACTGAATGCAAACCACAGCAGAAAACTGCTGCAAATTTCAATCCTGTTGGTGGATACATGAATTTAGGGAAGAGGATGTAAGTAACATTGCTGTAGGGCAAAATTGCTGGGTTTTATTTTAAACATGCTTTAAACTCAACGTTTTAACTTAAACATTTAAGAGTGATTTTAGTCTGTAAGTTTTACATCTCTGGCCACCTGAAACTGGCGATCCAAATGTCTATAATAGCACATTTGAAATGCTGAGTTATATTAATCTCATACTAACTATAGCAGTTCAATTTCAACAAATTTCTCAGGGTTTTTGCATATTGCTGAATAAATGACTCTGGAATTAGCTTACTTTTCTTGGAGGCATTATATGAGATTATTTCTTAGTCTCCTCCTCTTTGATTTAGTACACATCTTCAGATAATTTATTAATGTTTTGGATATCTCATTCATCATCTATTATTACTAGTGTCATAAATTAAAGGAATGGAACAAAGCACTGGACTATACGCTTTTTCTACATTCATCAATAAAACAGCTACCTCTGTTAGCAAACACTCTGTAAAGTAGTTGGTTTATCCACTAAGATGAGACTGGGAGCAGTTTTTTAACTCAAATCCCAAAACAGATTAGATTTATAATATAAGAGACTATTAATGAAATAAAAACCAGGGCTTCACTTTAAAATATAAAGTGCAGAAATAGCTGGTCTGCAAAACACAAAAGCAAATGTCAGACATTTCTATGTCTTCTAAAATACTCAGCTAAATTAGAAGGCTGATGAATGCCAGTTTCACCTGGATTAATTGTTAAAAATGCTATAATTTTGTCAGCATACCATAAAACAGTGAAGAGAAGGAAAGATTCAAACAACATAAATTTAAATGTCAGCCTTTAAATCAGTGGTAATATTGCTTAAGAAGACAAGTTACCTGAACTGGTGGTAAGCAGGAAAAATGAAATTTGCCTTTTCATTTTTTTCCCTTGCCTTTTCATTTTTGTTTTTTCTTTCTTCTTTTTTTTTTTTTTTTTTTTTTTTTTGTTTTTCTATTTTTATTTTTTATTTTTACAATCTAAACACAAAGGACACTGGAAAATACACCTATGCAAATTTTATAATATTTTCAAGACAATGAATATTAGTGGGAATCCTATAGGTAATAAATTACATAGCAGTATACTATTCTACATAAAGTACTTGAAAAGAGACAGAATTAACATTATTAAGAAAAAAAATAACTACTGACTTTAAAAGGTCATTATGTCTGCATTAAGTAACATATTGGAATTAAATCTGAATATCCAAAAATCAGTTTTTGTTGTTTTATGTAGAGACTATTGATATGTTTTGTGCACATTCACTGTTTACATTTCTTTAACTAAATCTCTCATTAAGACAAATTTGTATTTTGCATGATGCAGCAATACTGCACTCACCTCTTTTCTAACTGTTCGCTGAAAATATTTAAGCCAGGGTTAGGACTTGATCAATGGAATGAGATACAGAATTTAAGTTCTTATACTATAGAAGAACTCCAAATGTTGGACTGGAAGTGGATAAAATGTTTCCAAGAGCAAGTGTGTATCTGATTTCTTCAGAGGAAGAAATTCTTTCATCTGTAGGCACTATGGATTAAGTTAGTCAGGCTTTTCAATATGACCTGAAAACAAAATAAAAGTTTCCAACTAAATTAAAGTTTCTTATTGTGCCACCTCTAATTCAGGACCTTCAATATTTTCTTTATGTAGCAACTGATGATTAATAAAATACAATTACACCAATAACTTTTAAAGCTAATGCAACACAACACGGTTACACTCTCCTATAGTTACAACTAACAGTGGAACAGAAAATAACTG
Source organism: Cinclus cinclus (assembly GCF_963662255.1). NCBI lineage: Eukaryota > Metazoa > Chordata > Aves > Passeriformes > Cinclidae > Cinclus > Cinclus cinclus. Next base: position 35,582,229 of record NC_085046.1, read on the forward strand.
TATGAGCTGCACCTTTTGTTAGCCTCCAGTTTGGTTAGTTTGGCAATGACTGTACCTCTTATTCAATCTATAAAGTCAGTTTGCAATCAAAAATAACCTTATCATTACATTATAAAAATAAGTAGTACCCTCTTTGTACTAAGGTGCACTTGCTTTGAGGACTTCCGTAAAGGGGAGAAGCCAATCCCTTCTCTGACTGAGAGCAGCCATTTGCACTCTTATCTCTGCCTCGCTTCAGATAAAAATGCACACTGTCAGCAAAATGCTAAAAGTTAATCTTCTCTCTCACAATTACAGTTTTCACCCATTAGTAGGTCCCCTGAATTTAATTTTCAGTCTCGGTGAATTTCTAACTTCTACAATGGGAAACTTAATTAGACAAGAGACTCTAAGCAAGCCATACCCAAAATGTCCAGCAGCAATCTAGAAGTAACAAGTACAAGATAATTCTCTAGTGAAAATGGACTTAATTGAACCTGGTCTCCCACGACCAATGGAATTGCTCTAGCAACGGAGGGAGCAGTCAAAAAAACGGAAGTGTTAGCAATGGCAACATTCCCTCATGCAAGAGTTTCCTTGACTTATTGTTTTCAAAAAAGCTGAGATTTTTACCCCTCCTGTCTTTTTGTTCATCGAGTGAAGAACTTATGTCTGCATGGAATTCTTAAAAGAACCTCAAATCAAGGAACATACATGGTTTACTTGCTTCAGACCAATTTCAATGTATTAACCTTGGGATGCCTGGAAGAAGGTTTTTCTTTTCCTCATCCCAAAGAGATTACTTCCTTATCTAAAACTTCATAACAAAATCCCAGTGAATGGTAACTACATTATTTTCCAGAAAAATAAGCAGGTACCCTGTTCTATATTCTGAATACACAATTTCACTGCTGGTGACAGATTTCAACATTAATTAATGACTGTATAAAACTACTGAAAAATCATGGAAAAAAAATCATGGAAAACAGCACGAGCTTTAGCTCATCCCAGACGGAATGTGGAATACAAGACTTAAATTTCCTTACATAATTATGCCAACATAACTTTCCCCTAACTCTTGCTACCTAATTCTCATAACCTTCAGATCTACTGAAAATATCATCAGTGAAGAACAAGCTGCATGCTGAATAGACAGCAACTAACCACTGAGAAATAAACAAAAATAACACTTCTTTGGTTAGAACATGGAATAAAAACAATGGAATCTTGAATTAAATAATCTTATCTTTCTAGATTTATTTTTATTGTAGGTTCTGCAAGACACAAAGTTCTGTCTTCTTTTTAGCATAAGGTATCCCAGAAGGCTTCAGATATTTATATATTTACCAGATAGGATAAGTACTTGTAAATGCTGACTCTCAACTTCATTTTAAGGGACACCACAGTTACATTCTCTAATTAGAGAAATTACATGAAATTTAGACCTTACCTTCTCAGCAACACCATATCCTCTAAAATCTACTAGTATAATTGAGTACCTATTCTCAGACATATTTTTAACCCCCATATATTAGAACATTCATTCACATAGTTGATTAGAAGCACATGTTGTCCTGCAATTATCTAAGACATTTATCACTGGGACAAAAGGCCAAGCAAAACACTTGAAATTCTATTACCACAAAGTAGTGGTTAAATGCGAGGAGAAGTGGGAAGATGATATTCCAAAGCAGGCAGGTAGGCAGCAATGGAGGGCCAAAGACAAAACCTCTCCACAGGGTGCTGTGAAACTAATTTCCTCAACTCAATTATCACCACTAGTAAAAAGTTTACTACAGCTACATGATTTAACAACTGTTAAACCAGCACTGCAAAATTCAGAATACACTAAAAACATACTACAAATTGTCGCAAGGAAATAGGACTTGTTTACTCCTCATTACAGTGTCAGTGAGTCAAAGAGTTGATTTTAAACAACAAAAGCCTGACAGACGAAAATGCCGCCAGCTCTGTCAGACTCCTGGAAGAGAAAGTCAAGGCTCAAATGATTGCGTTGATCTTTGACTGAAACTGTAAAACAAGTCAGTTTCTTCAAAGCCAAACATAACACTGAAGCCAACAATAAGGAATGTTTTAGTTTTTTCCACACAATGAATTTTTTTGATGTCATGAGCTCTGGAAGTTTTTAATCACACTAAAAAAGCATTAGCAAGGCAAATGTATATGACCCAGGCCCATAAGCAATCACAGGACTGGTTTTCCTGACTAATCTTGCTTTTCCTTCTCTCACCTAAATTCCAGTATCAATACTTCTTAATAATAGATGCTCCCAAATTTTTAACCAGCTTTTAACCCATGTTCTCTTTCATGATCAAAATTTCAAACAATAATTTGCATTTATTCACTGACTAAACTCCAGAGTATCTGTATTTTTTTAGTCACATGGAAATTGGATTGCTATTCACAAGTCTTCAAGATAAAACACTTCACTGACACAGATCAGAATTAAAAATTCATCCCATTTAAATACTAATAGCCTTAAGACACATGATTTTATGCTTTTAATTTAAATAAAGGTAATTGAAAATACCGTGTTTACTGTTCAGAAGTGGGTCTTAGTTACCCTTCCAGAACTTCTGATTCCCAGTATGACCACCTATGTCTTACATATGTCTTCTCATTCCTTTTTTAAAAATTCTATGTTCACTAAATCCCTCTCAGTGTACATTCCAGTGTAATTTTTATAGCGTATTTATTAAGATTTCTGCTACTACTCATTAAAAATAAGATTCATCAATGTTTACTTTCTAATTTTAGACATAAATTTATTTGAAGTAAAATTTTAACCCATACAAAGGAAACTAATTTTACATACTGCAAACATCATAACCCCCACAGAAGAGTAACAGCAGAAATTAAGTTAATGACTGGAATCAGAGCCAGAAACACTGGACAGACTTCTTCCCACCTCTCACCTATAGTAAATTTATCTTGATTATAACTATATTGGTCAGTTCAAGTTTGTTTAGCTGCAGGACTTTCCATCACTGACATCAACAGTGAAGTCACTCAGGACTTAGAAGTACAAATCAATTTTGTCTTCCTGGAACAAATCTTAAGCATCCAGAAGCTCAGGACCCCAATATTTGACTTCAGGAACTAAGTGCTTGGTAGGCATCTGGAAAGTAATGAATTACTTCACTTAGCTGTACCAGCACTTTATTATCCATTTTACATAAGAGTTCATAATGATAACAAGCGTATTGCTTGGCATGGAGCAAAACCATGCAGGCAACCAACAGATATTTCCTCTGACCCCTGTCAGATCAATTAATTTTGGTAACAGAGACAAATGCCTTCAGAATAGCAGAGCAAGAAAACAGAATTCCTCCAAAATGATAGAAATAGAAAAGAATATATAATGTGCAGAAGTGAAAAACATTTAAAAAATAATTCACTGGAATAATTCTCTGTACCACCAGTAAAGCTGTTTTCAGTAATGTACAGCATGCTACACAATACTTTATAGTAAAATAATTTCATGACATCACATGCTTGCCAGAAAAAGATGGCATAGGCCACCTATACAGAATGCTTGCCATTGCAAACATTTCATTTCAACAGAACAGAACTGTTTAGGTTGGAAGAGACCTTTAAGATCATCATCCACACACCTTTTAAATACCTCCAAGCATGGTGGCCCAACCATTTCCCTAGGGAGCCTATTTCAATGCTTGACAAATCTTTTGGCGAAGAAATTTTTCATGATACCTAAACTTTCCACAGCACAACTTGAGGGTGTCTCCTCTTGTCTCGTCACTTGATTCCTGGAGAAAGAACTGACTCCTGCCTGCACAAGACCTCCTTTCACATAGCTGTAGAGAGCAGTAAGGTGTCCCCTGAGCCTCCTTTTCTAGAGGCTAAACAATCCCAGCTCCATCAGCCACTCCTCATGCACTCCCAGACCGTTCACCAGTTTCACTTCTCTGCACTTATTCCAGACCTCAATGTGTTTCTTATACACAGGACTCAAGGTGTGGCCACAACATTGCCCAGTAGAGGGGAACAATCACTGCCCTGGTCCTGCTGGCCACACTACTGCTGATACAGGCCAGAATGCCAGTGGCCTTTTTGGTCACCTGGACACACACACTGGCTCATGTTCAGCTGCTGTCGACCAGCACGCCCAGCTCCTTTTCCTGCAGGAAGCTTTCCAGCCACTCTGCCCCAGCCTGTAGCACTGCCTGTGGCTGTTGTGGCTCAAGGGCAGGATTCAGCACTCAGCCTCACTGAATCTCAGACCAGTGACCTTGGGACATTGATCCAGCCTGTCCAGATCCTTCTGCAGAGGCTTCCTACCCTCCAGCAGATCAACACTCCTGCCCAACATGGTGTCAGCTGCAACCTTACTGAGGGTGCACTTCATACCCTCAATAAAAGTATTAAACAGGGCTTGTCTCACTACTGAGCTCTGGAAACACCACTGTGATTTCTCACCAGCTGAATGGAACTCCATTCACCACCACTCTACTGGGCCTGGCCAGCCAGCCCATTTTTACCCAGTGAAGCATCTGCCTATCCAACCCATGAGCAGCCAGTTTCTCCAGGAGAATCCTGGGGGAAACAATGGCAAAGGTTTAAGGTCCAGGTAGACAACATCCGCAGATTTCCCCTCATCCAGTAAGCAGGTCACCTTGTCGCAAAAAGAGATTAGGTTGGTCAAACAGGACTTGCCTTTTCATAAACCCATGCTGGCTTGGTCTGATCATGAGGTTGTCCCATATGTGCCATGTGATGGCATTCAATACGAATGCCTTAAATTTACACTTTTTAACCTTAAATTTGCACACACAATGCAAACAATACTTACTATAAAAAGAAAATAGCTTAACAAAAAAATTCAGTTAAAATCCAAAATCTAAACACAAAACCAAGTCAACCATAAACAGCAGGAATAATGCTCATGTAATTTTTATAACTTGTATTTACCAATTTTCTGTACTTTAACTAATAAAGTAAATATTTACTAAATATTTACTAGAAATAGATCAAGATAGAAAATGTAGTGTGAATTAACAGTTTTTATTATAAGGGATTATCTTCCAGGTCAAAAGAGTTATACTCTGAATACAAATTTCACATGACCTTAAAAAGAAAAAAAAAATCTGCTGCATCTCTATCTACTAGGCACATGACAAGACAACGTGAAGTTTATATCATTCAAGGATTATCAAGATAGCTGTGTGTTTACTTGCTAGTTGGCAACCATTCAAAGCCCTAGTAATTCATTCATCCTCCTGTATTCCACATGTGGAAGTAGAGACTCCTTGAATAAAAATTCCCACTTCAACAACTGTAACCCTGAACAAGTGAGTAAGATGCAGAATTAAAACTAAGAGAAAAAGTTCTTCAGAAATGCAGGTCTAATTCACTTTTAATTTTGTGAATTCCAAAACTCTGTTGTGCTCACGGTTCAAATCTAAGAATGGACCATTTCATTAGCTGCAATACAGAACCAGCTGCCATAACATTGTCTTTATCCACAAATCAGTCACTGAGGTTAGCAATGCCTAACAAGCAGACATTACACAGAAACATAGAATATCCTGAGTTGGAAGGGATCACTGAGTCCAACTCCTGGCTCTGCACAGGACACCAAGAATCACACTACGTACTGTCCAAACACTTCTTCAATGCTGTCAGGCTTTGTGCTGTGACCACCTCCCTATGGAGCCTGTTCCAGTGCTCAACCACTCTCTGGGTGAAGAGCTCTTCCCTGATAATAGACGCAGTCCAAGTACAGGACTGTAGGAAATTCCTAAACACTATGGCAGCAGTACCAGCACAGGTAAAGAAAGCCCATGTGGTAAACAGAACAATCATTCCTGGCTTTTTTTCCCATGTATCTATATTTCAATGCTGTTTTGGAATGACAGCAGTTTTCTGGCCTGAATGCTCCAGACACCTTCTTAAGATCAAGATTCACTGAAAACAAAGATATAATTTGCTTATAATAGTATGCATATAGATAAGATTTACATGTGTGATATAGAATGGTAAAATGCTTATATGTATGTACAGAACCTCTTATACTGACTAAATACTGAAAATCTCCCAGCACCTACTGTGGCTTTATGAAAGAGATGTAAATGAAAAAATAAACAGCTTTTTTTTTTTAGCTCTCTAGAGAACTAAGAGAACAGGCAGTACTTGAAACACAGATCATGAACTGTCATAAGCAAGACAGATTGACTGACATAAGATCCACCACAGCTGTATGGTCAAATATGCCTAAGTACATGTATGTCTATTTCAATTAATGAATGAAAAACGTTTTTCTTAGTCAATAATACAAAACCAGCTGGCCTTATACCAGCCTTACTGAACATTAAAAAGTGAGCTAATCAGGTGTACAATGAAAAAAAATCAAAGCAAAAAGAGAATTTAGTTTTGGGCAGAACATGAGCAGAGGATATCCAACTGAACAAAGTGAAGGCGATTGTTCTAAGCCATGATGAGTCTAAGACACTGTGCACAGTCAACATACTGGGACTAAATTCAGATCTACCTATTCCAACCTAGTACATTATTGGGGTTTATTTGCTTATACTTGGTGACACACACTTCCTTTTAGATTTCCTGCCAAATATCATTTCGTGGGATCACAATGTGTACAATGGGGCAGACACTGAGGAGCCTCTCACGGCTACCAACAACTTGTGCTATTTCTGCAGAAATGCATTTCAAATTTCAAAAGGGCAGAGGGAAACAAAAGTTCAGATTTAATCTCATCTTATCATTGTCATTCCCTCTAGACCTAGAGCCATTCCACCATCAAGACTGCATCACTAATAAGGGGCAGCTAACTCGACTCAATGTCAATTTGAGAGGTCACAAAGCAATTCTCCTCAAGAGACCAGGTCAGTTTAGGGCACGCAGAGTTTTCAGGTTCATTTATTTAATTTTTTTTTTCTTTTATCACAGTATCAATACAATAACTAGTCTTTCAAGGACTGTTGTAATTTATATATGCCCAAGGATGCAGTAATGCCTAGCATAGCTCAGGGCAGTCAGATGATCTGTGACCAGCTGTCACAGACAACAGAGGTTACAGCAGGCTGTTGAACTTCGAGCTCTTGGTCTAAGACAGCCCACTTCAGGAACACTGAAGGAGATGGATGGTGCACCTAGAGCACCGAAAGGAAGGTACAAAAGCAGATGTCCAGCATGGAAGAGAAATCTTCTCTCAGTTATGCAAGATTACAGATACCACTTAGATTTTTTTCCATTTGTTTACCTGTACAGGCAATTAGAAAGTCTACCTGTATTTATTTCACTTTCACTTCTCTGTCGTCTTTTACCTGTGACTTCAAGTCACTGTATCACAACAGTGGCGGGGACTTTGAGAGGAACTGACAGTTTCTGAGGCCTCAGCCTCAGAAAAAGGAGAATGTCACATGAAAGTAGAAATGCTTTGAAACATTCTGTTAAGTTATTGAAACTGTAGAAATCTATCTCAAGTTACGGAAAAGAGGTTAGTATATCAAGAGGGACTACATGGAAAGTCACACAACCCAGTGGATGCTATAAAGAGACATAGCACTGAATCATGACAAACCCATTACTAGCTACTAAAACAAAATTCTGGAATTGACACTGGTTTCGGTTCCTTCAAAACTAAGCAAAATGAACAAGAATAAAACTGGCATGGCCAATAACATTTCACCAAGTAAAATTCTTAACTGTAGACTGGAATTAAATGAAATGTCAGTTAATTTATTGCTGTCAGTTCAGGATACATTGCAATGACGAAGTAATTGCAAAATATAACTCAGGAGTTTGAAAGATAAATTATTTCACATTCAAAAAAATGAAACTGCTACCCAACCTTCACTTACTCTGAAGTTAACCTGAATAATAATTTTGAGAGTTGTCTGGTCCGAGTGAGTAAGAAATATTAACAGAAATACCATATTAGCAATTTGGAGACTTGCTGGCAACTTGAGTATTTTTTTTTTAGATTAAATAGTGTGGATGTTATACTGAGCACATTAGAAAGACCGTCAGCTTAATGCAGCGTACTGCTACAGATATATTTCCTTCTAAAGTAAATTGAATGTTTGAGAAATATGAGAAATCCTTGACCAGTTTTTCCTCTCAGTATCAAATACATCTCTGTCACCATTTTTACCCCTCAGGTTCCAAACAAGATCTACATCAGCTCCTCTTCATCTTCCAATATATTCAGATCTCATCTGAAAGTTTGTTGTTCTTGTTGTTTTGTACAAGACCTATACACAAAATATACAACAAAATTCCCATTTACCCCACTTACTCATGAGATTCAACTTGCCTCCCAGTCAATCCATGCAATGCAGTTTCTAAAATGCTCATCTCACTGGTTTTCAACAGTTTTCAACAACTATAATGAGTCCTCTTGAATGATCAAACTTCTCATCAGCAATTTTACATTATTCTTCTTGCTTGCAACTTTATAATTGTGTACCATTATACAAAAATGGAAGACAACATGAGTAAAAATTCCTGTAGAAGACTATTCCACTACTACTACAAATACAGTGAGCCAATACAATCTACTTCAGTACCTAATGATGTACCTTTACTTGTAGTGTATTTGTTCTTCCTTGCCCGCATGTCTTTTCTAGTGAGCAGTTATGTGATGCTTAGCAGCCTACTGTGGTTAAACCACAACACCACCCTACAATTATTTCTGTTGCAGCTGGATCTTCTCACGGCTTGAAAACACAGAAGCATGTGCTTGACATGCACAAAAGTCAGACAAACAAAATGTTGAAACATACTCTGTAAAAAAAAAAATAAAAACACACAAAAAAAAAAACAAAACAAAAAAACCCAAACAAACAAAACAAAGCCAAAAAAAAAAACCAAACAAAAAAACCCGAAAATTAGTAATGGCCAGTTCAAGACACACTTTCTGTGTTGCTGGGTTTGATTGCACTCCATACTTCTAGAAGGTGGAATCTTAAAAGAATGCCAGCTCCTTTCATGCTTAGGAAAATCCACAGCTGCAAGCATTAGGGCAAAGTAAAACTGCAAAAGGAAAGAGGGACCTAAGATAAATGCTCCTTGCTAAAAAGAAAACAAATACAAGAAGACTATTAGACTATTCAATGCCTGTTAATAAGCTTTATACTGGAGGTTTTCCTCTTAAAGCCACTGGTTTAAGTCCTTGTCATTCACCTTCTATCTGCATATTGTTCTTTCTCAGCTCATATGGCTTGACCTAGGCCAATCTATTACTTCTGGAAGAGGACAGTATAAGTCTGAAGCTTTTGAGCATAACAGAAATTGTAAGATTACCCCAAGTATCACTGAAAGTTAACTCAAAACACTGACAAAATACTGACTATCTGCACTAGGAAGTATCTAACCCTCTTAGGGACTAAATGATAATTAACAGTAGCTCTGCAAGACTACATACTCCAGTCAATATACAAAAATTATAGCATGAGTCTAACAATACACTTTTATCCCAATCTAGGTAAGTTGTTACAAGTAGAAAAATTATGTTCACTCAGCCCACATTTGCCTTCTTCTCAGATAAAATTACTCACAGTGGAAATTATAACCATGACTGATCATACACTATTACTGTAAATTAATGAAAAAAATCTAGTCTCCCCCAACAGCAATGAAACAGCAACAGTTGTAATGCTCTAATTCCTGGCATATGTCAGTTTTGAATACTTGAATATTGACCTATAGGGAGAACTACTTATTTTTCATCTAATATGCAAGAATTTTGACAGTTTATCAAAAAATTGCTTAAGACCAGAACAAAAATGTTTAACAACAAAAAACAAGTTAGGACTTTCTCCAATCACTGAGACTTCAGAGTGCCCAGGAGTGAAAAAAGTAACATAGCATCTCAGCAGGATTTCTAACAGATGACAGTGAGTGCCACTTGGTTGTTCTGTATGTGTACCTCAATCCATCCCAGTTGTGCAAAATATCAAAGCGGAGTTCTATGTTCAGTGACAGTAGCTGCTACTGTTCTTCGCTCCTCCCCACTCAGTTTTTTAAGGACTGAACCTTGTGATAAACTGATTCAGAATTTGTCAGTAAAGATAGCACGACTGCACCAAACAGATTTCTGACATCATCGTCATCTATAGCTACTAAGAATTAACATTAACTTGTATCTGTTCAATATATGCTTCATTTCTTCTTAGGTAGTTAATTCCCCACATTTCGCCCCAAAGAATGTACTTAAGGCTCAAATTAAAAGTTATAAGAGACAAAAGACTGGGCAGCTTTTCCATCTCTGCAAACTGAAATTTGACACTGTATCTTGAAGGTGTGTCAAATCGGCCATCAACTTCAGTGGTCAAAGGTGGGAACCAAAAGCAATCAGCAAGCTGCTTGGGTCCATATACATTTCTGAAAAACATGCATTATGAAAGGGACCACAGGCAGCTGGAAATCAGCTGAAAATGCAGCAGGCACATCCTGCCTTATACATATATCATTCCATCTATCCCTCAAAATCTCCTTCCAATTCCCTGACTTCCACCGGAGCCTCAACTATTATCTTGCACCTAAATCAAGCAATCTGCAAATCAAGACTCATGGGAAGTATAATGAATAAGAGTTGGGACTACAGCACAAATCCAAAAATCAAAATAGCCTTCCAGTAGGCAAAACTGACCCTGACCACAGAAGGTAATCTCATGAGAAAGGGACCAAGCATACAGTATTTATAATGCCTTACAGTTTCTTTCATAGATCTATACAGGAACGAATTTTTAGTTTGAAAAGTTAACTGCCTGAAACAAATTTACTTAAAGTAATAAACCAAGTACCAACATACAATTTCAAAGGGCATTTCTTGATGATTGTTTCTCCAGCTATTGTGAAGTGAAAGGTGAAATTTACAAGCAAAAGATGAAATTTACCTTCTTTCACAAAACATCCTCATCCTAGCTGCTACCTTTGAAAAGCTCACTTGAAAAAAATTCAACAAGCCCTAACTGCAATGCACACACTTCGACAATCTAAAATTATAGTTTTGGGTTTTTTTCCCTTTGGTTTTATCTCTCAAGGCACCAACTTCTGACTGAATGCTTTAAATGTGTTTTATGCACAATGAACAAACACCACTCATATTTGGAAGAAACTTTTCCACTGACTGGGACATATATTTCCTCTTATTACAGGAAGTCAGAAACTTCCTGCCTGTTGCACTTTCCTCTACTTGCACTCACTTTCTGATCTTTCACCCAGCCACAAAAATTAAACTTACAGGTACCCAGATTTTTGCATACTTGAAAATAAAATATTATCTTCAAAATTATCTACTTCATATTTTCATGAAGCAGTAAAGCTGGCAGAAACAACCAGCGTAAGTTTTACATACAAATGTGAATCTACAGTGAAAATCTACATCTCAAAGGAACTCAGATCTTTGTCCCATTAGCCTAGACTGCTCTACACATTAAAGGTTATGGGGTATAATGAACTTTAAAAGGTATTGTCACAAGCAGCACCTGGTTTAGTCTGAAATAAATAACCCAAACTATACAGATACGTTTAATAATTGCCCACTCACACATTTTTAACTTATTAACTTCGCCCCAAAATGTGTGTATTTATTAACATCATAAGCCTAAGTGTAAGGGATGTGAATTCAAAATAAGTCAGGCCCAAAGGAGGAGAAACACTATGCTTCCATCTCATGAATAAATGAAAAACAAGCATGGTTCCCACATACTTTTTCTAAGTATGCGGTGCAGACAAAGTAAGAGTCTGCATACTCTGTAGGTGCCCAAGTCACTGTTCTGAAAGCATAGGTAAGTTTTACAGGAAGCAGGACATACAAAACAAACATGAGTATCAGCAGAGAGCCACTTGTCTCACTGAAGAAGTTAGTAACGCCACTATCATTCCCAGCACAATCAAGTAGCTTATCAGATATACATTAAGAGAAGTATACTAAATGTTTACTTCCACTTGTCCCATAAGCATTAGATCTATTCTCCTTGTATCACAGAAACCCAGAATTGGTTTGGGTCAGAAGGGATCCTAAAGATCGTCTAGCTCCAATCCCTCCTGCCATGGGCATGGACACCTTTCACTAGACCAGGCTGCTCAGGGCCCCACCCAGCCTGATGTGGAACACGTCCATGAAGGGAACACCCACAAGTTCTCTAGGCAACCTGTACCAGTGCCTCACCACCCTTGTAGTGGAGAATTTCTTCCTTATACCTAATCTAAAGCTACCCTATTGGAGTCTGAAGCCGTCACCCCTTGATCGATTCATTGCACGCTGTTGTACAAAAATCCCCCTCCAGTTTCCTGGCAGGCCCCCTTTGGGTCCTGGAAAGCTGCTCTAAGGCCCCCCTGGTGTGTTCTCCTCTCCAGGCAGAACAGCCCCAACTCACTGTGCCTCTCTTCACAGGAGAGTGGCTCCAGCTCTGCGTCATCTTCGTGGCCTTCCTCTGAACTTGCTAAGGTCAGAGTTGTATCTTGCTCAGAGTAGATATAGCAGGTCCTCTATTACATCTACTCTTTCACTCTACTTATCAAACTTTTTTTTACATTGCGTGCTTTAACATGTTTAAATTATTTTTCATTTCTCTCATCTAACCAATGCATTTAAAATTTAAGATTTAGTCAATATTTTACAATGCATTCCTGTATTAGCAGTGATGAGACAGTATAAAATCCAGGTTTACTGAGTCTTTTCCTTTGAGTTTTTGTTTGGCCTTGAGTAAGTCACTTTTGCTGAAAATTATTAATGCTACTTTTCATTTATAGATAAAAGGCTCTACAAAACTGCTAAACATTAATCATGAATAATCCACATAAAGTTAATAACAAGGTACAAGAAATCAAAGTATCAGCTTGACACTGGATCCTCTTATTCAGTTTCATACTGCAAGCAAGCATGCTGATATAAGCATGATAATGAAATAAACATAAAACATGCCACCTGAGGCTTGAAAGTCTCTAGTTTTAAAAGAAGTCCAACTTACATGGGAAAGGTCAGTGGGAACACTGACAAAAACTTTTAACGCAGAGATGATAAAAAAACTAGTAACTTTTAAAGAGAATAATATTAATTTTGAAAGAGAATCTGTTGGGAAAGATATGAAAATACAACTACAGTTTTCAACACTGCAGCTTGTCAGACTTCAATCAGTAAAATATGGGTAGATCTTTCACCAAATACAAATGTTTCATTACTCTGAACAATGACAGGTGGGAAAATAGAGTTGAGGAAAGAGTCACTTATCCACATAATATTGGATGCAGGAGCCATTGGTCACATCCACCACTGCTAACAGAAAATAACAGGACACTGAATACAACCGTCATCATCAACACTATGTGACATAAATGAAGCAAAAAAATGTAACTATATGGCCAGCATACTGGCAAATCAAACTGCCTGTTGACACATCTAAGGCATAGCAGATTATCATGAGTGTTGTTCAAGTTATGACTGAGCATTAGGCTACTCTGTAAGAATTGAGAAAAGAGTGCTGAGCATGACACTGGGAAGGCAGATTATAAACACAGCATCATTAAATTTGTAAAGTAACTACACACTACCATGGATAATGAAAACATCCACCTATATAAAATTAATTATTGACAAGAAAAATATTATGGCTAACAAAACTCAGGGTCAGCATTGTAAACCCTTACAAACTGACAAGAATTTGAGGAGCTCCATGGTATGGCAGTTAATCCACAACTGGACATTTTTGCAACTTTGTTTAAAATATCTTCTCCTGGGCACTAAATTACAAAACAATGGCCTGGATGACAATTTATCTGATAGCAGGTACAATTCTTATACTAACATTAGGGTGAAATCTAAATGCCAAAAATTTACTTCTACAGTTCCAGAAATACTCTTTAAAATTTTCAAAAATTTCCATCCCTTCCCTAAATTAAAGTCTATTCTCAGTGCGCATCACATAACTTCTTCCCAACAAGAAAAAGAAAAGGGCCACTTGTGCAAAACCCAGAGACTACATGAAAATAGCACTTAATTATGAAGCAGGCACAATGCAGGTTTCACAAAACATCATTCAGACATTCATTACCTGACAATTCAGAATCAAAGGATCCTGACTGTATGTGAACCTAAGGGTTAAATACAACAGCTCACTCAGAAGGTGGTGACAGCAGAGGACTGTTACAGACCATAAGATCAAACTAAAGAACAGTAGGATTTTTTTTGGTAAGCCCTATTTCTAATGTGCTGAAAGAAAAAGGTCAAACTGAAGTCTTTAATGCTGAAACCTAGTGTCTCAGGATCTTAAGCTGTCAAAAGTAAAAACATCCATTTTTAAAACAACATTAGCAACAGTTTTCTAACAGCACTCAGCATAACCAGAGAAATTATCATATATTCTGTTACAATAGCTACAAAGAGTAAATCACTGGAGTAGACACTGGGCATAGCCTAAGAATTACTGATCATGATCAAATTACATGGCCAGATAGAGATTACTAAGTTGAATATAAATACACAATGTACAACAATGCGTATATTCCTGAGTTTTCAAACCTTCAGAAGCTAAAACGTATTATGAACAAAATTAATTGGGAAGAAAAATTCTATAAAAACATGAAAACAGAAACTTCTCTTGTTGCTTTTATCTTTGGTCAGGCAATTCCACAGCTAGCAAAAGGACAAATTTTTTAAAGTTTTGACTACAGCTCAGTCTGGTTTCCCAAAACCTGATTTTTTTAAAAAAGTAAGTTGAAAAAATAAGCAGGATCAACAACTTAGAACCAGAGGAGGCTGGATCACTATCAACATAAACTACTGTTGCAGAGTGTAGAAAGTGAGAGACGAAACATCCACCCATGACACCACTAAAGGTGTTGGCAACAAACACCACCTCAACAATAAGAGGCCCATAACTAGATAAAGATGGCACAAGTGTTAAAAATCGTAAGGACAGATCAAAAATAGTCAATAAATACTTTCATTCTATAGTTGGAAAGATTCAAAATGGTATAATTGTATCACATTATATTGATTTTTCTTCCAACTCATTTGTTAAGCAGATGTTTCAGATCAGATGTTAAAAACATTGTGAGAAAAACATTTTAAATCAGCATACTTGTTAAACTTATCTCATAGTCCTAGAGTAGTCAGCCCAGCAAATCTTTCATCTGCTGATGCTCTTTCAAAACTATATATTTTAAAATCTGTATATGTCTTTAAATGCTAAGGACTGCCACCATGCAGAGGAGCGAAAACACAGTGTCAAAGGGACAAATCAAGTTTAAGGCAGTCTGATATGATAGAGAATTCAGATGAGATAACAAGAACTAAGGAAAGACAGATGCATTCAAATGTATTCAAACAATAATTGCATGCCTTATTTTTAAATAGTGGCAAAGATGAAAGATGAATCACTGAAACAAGTCATCCAGAAAAGTAAATGGTAGATTCTCAGTATCTTGATATACTAAAGAAAAAAAAAATATATCTTTAACCCACCACCAGAAGTTCAGAAATCAAACCCATTGAGACAAAAATTGATGCTGTAATACATTTAAGGTGAAATGCTCATGTATTAAGATAGATGCAGTACTCAATGCAAGTCAACTTCAGAAAGCACATGAACTTCTCACATACACGACTAGGTTAATTAGTAGCATGGTAGTAATGGTCTTAAATAAACGTAAAATAACAATTTGCCAGCCCATTAACACAACAAAAAGCCCTCCAAATTAAATAGTACAGAAGGATAATGTTGGCAGTTTTTAAACAGAACACCATGGTACTGTGTCATTTCTGTTGCATTCAATTCAGTAACACCTGATTCTTTCTAGTATTTTCAAACTATTTCCAAAGAGACTTCAGGTCATGTTACGAGTCAGTGCTTTTGGGAAATCTACATCTAACCATTAACAGAGGCAGAATACCCATTTCTATTCTGTTTGGTAACGCATCAACCTTTATCCAAGATAAATGCTAAATCATTCATCGCCAAGGTCCACCTGTAGTTCAACTAACAGCTCTAGACTGGCTCTTGCTGTCACAGTACAAATATGGTCAACTGTTTCTCCTCAAGGACTGTCACACATGGATTCACAAAAGATTCAGAGAAACCATGCTTCTTTCTATTCAATGTCATTAAAAACTGCAGGAATTACTAGATTATAATGGACTACCTCAAACCACATAATTTGCAAGCACTTTTTGTGCAAGTAGTTGATCACAGAAGTTGCAATATCAGAAAAATGTCACTTGGTTAAATGATAAAAACATTCTTAAACACAGACCACAGCTGCAACCTTCCTAAAAACCGGAAATGGCACCACCTATGCCTTTTGGAGGTCAAAACCAGAGTTCAAGCCTCACTAATGTACGACCAAACACAGTCAAGCAATTCCTAACAAGTTGAACAGTCCTCCTCCTCTTCCTCCTCTGTAAGCACAGACCACCAAAAGATGTGGTTTTTTTATACACTACAGACTGAACTGCTTTGGGCCCTTTCCTGGGCCAGAAGAAAAAGCACACAAAATCTACATCTTATTTGCTTCAGAGCAGTGTAGAGCCTAAGTCAAACAGTTTAGATAACATACCACATTTGCACTCAGCAGACATCACTGGCTCCTGATCCAAAATGCTCTTACACGTGCTAATCAACAAAGCCTCCAATGGACTAGGAACTGATTATCTCAGAAACTGTCTATCCTCCACAATTCTCAGCAACAGCTGTTGTCAATTATAGCAGCATACCTAACAGTTTAAGATAAAACTCCTAAGGATGGAGCGCAAAGTAAACTTTCTAAGACTTCATCAACAGAATTCCTTTCAGGGCAAAGTGTAAACCTGTTTTTTGCACAGCCCTTCCCAGTGAAAAATGAAGTTGTAATAGCAACAACAACCTGGAGACAGCAAAGATGATCTCTACATTAGCATAAATCATAGGCAGGCAGAGAATCTGTAATACATTTCCATCGAATCACATTTTTCTTGCACATAAGTGCAAAGTAACAAAGTCTAAAATATTTAAGTGCAAGCAAAAAGAGAAAAGCACAATGCTCAAGCAAAGCCAACATGGTTATGTAAAGGAAGAATTTGAGAGGAATGTTTTCGCTTATATTTTTCAAAGGTACGTGCCCTTCTCACAGGTGGCAAAGTAGTATCCTCTGAACCAATTTTGTATGGCAAGTGAGCTTTACTAATACTGCAGCTTAAACAGAAAAAGTGTTTGCAAACATCAAGTTTCTGGTTTTTCTCAGGTTTATGAGAAGGTGAAATGAAGCAAAATAGGCAAGAATCTCATCAGTTTAACTAATCATCGAACAAAGCTACCAGTACAAGCCTTACTTAGCCACGTTCCCATCCAAAAAGCTGGAGAACAGTCTCTTGTTTTTCATCTTACTGACAAAAGGATTATTTAGTATCTCTTCAAATGTTCAGTTTTCACAGGAATTTACCGCATCTGTAGTACCTAAATTATGAAGCCATTATAAAAATTGTAGGGGCAAAAATGCACCATCTTTCCAGTATGCACTGACACATCTAGCAATTGTTCATGTTCTCATACTTTCCTATGCACTGAAATTCACCATGTAGGTTCACAGCCCATACAACTCCAGTTGCTGGCTCAACAGCAAAGTCGCCAATTTCAAGTAAGAAAATATACAAAAGAAGTTTTGAAATTCACCAGTTTATTTGGAATAGGCTCTGTTTACCTGACAGTCTGAACTTTGATTTCAATACAGCATTAATCTTAACAACTTCGGCAACTGCTACTATTTATATACATCCATATGACTCTTACTGGTACACAGCATTTAGGCCAAACATGGATCACATGTGTCAGTAAAAAAAAAGGCAACCAAAAACGTCTGACAACAGGTAATCATAACTGTGTTAACTCACAATTACAGCTACTACACTATTTAAAAAAAAAAAGGGGGGGGGGAACTGGTTTCAAAAATAGAAATCATTATCACCCACAAACAAGGTAATTTTCTTACTGCCCAGTTTTAGACCTTACAGTGTTTCAACCTCTGAGTTGCAAATGTAACAGTGGATGATGATTTAGAGAGATGGGATCTACTACTAACTTAACTGAGTATTTCATGAACCTCAAATTCTTAAAAGTATTTTCAATAACCATCAGCCCCCATATAATTAGAATGTATTTTGGAATCTTTAGTTTCCACAGACTAAGTATTATCAGTAAATAGCTGAGCTAATGTGTGACAAGTAACAGAACTGACATATAACAACTTTAATGTAAAGTTTCTTTAGTCTGAAAAGAGACTTATGTGGTGCTTTTAAACCGAGTTTCAGAGCTTTGTAAGGGAAGGTAACCAGGATTAGAGTGGAGAAGGTACCCAGTCAAGTGGAGAAAGGATGCTGTGGAGCTGAGTCACAGAGCTAGAAGTGTATTCTGTTCTCCCAAGTGCCATACCAGTACATTTTGTACATGATTCCTTCACATGTATACCTCTTTCGTGAGTATACCACCAAAGTGATGCTATGCCAGCATGATGGAACAAATGTTTCTTAAAAGCAAAGCATAAAGCCTCCAGGATGTGTAATACCACAGGGCATGTAGCTAAACTGAATTACTGATGGGTACAGTACAGCAATCTCACTGTATGAAACTCTCAAACAGCTAAAATGTGTTAACTGCAGCCCTTACACAGAAATGCAAACTTGTACACCCCTTGAACTGCTGCATCCCAACGAAAAATGTGTGATGGTTAAATATCTACCACTGATGGCAATGGACAGCTAGCACAGACTGAATCAGGTAGGTGAGAACAGGGAGGTAGAGAGGTTCTGGGGCACGAAAACTGAAGGGAAGGCAAGCTGCTTCAAAAAATTCTTTTTTGAAGGCCTGCAGGGAAAAAAAATAAAATAACTATGAAGACCTTCAACTTCCCTCTTCAGCCATCGGAATCACCAACAACAATTAAAAAAAAAAAAAAAAGCCAACAAACCAACCCAGAGGTGGAAACCTTGTGACAAATCTGCCTCCTCCTCCCTCCCTGCTCTCACCTCCCAGCAGCGAGGCTCTGGCCGCACAGCTCCCTGCCGGGGAGCACCTGCCCTCGGCACGCCCCGGGCCGCCGCCGCTCCCGGCGGGACCCCGCGGGAGAAGGGCGGGAGAGGCCGAGGAGCGGCGGCGGCGCGGGGCGCGCAGGCCTCGGCGCCCCCCCCGGCCCCGCTGCTGCCACTGACGGCCGGGGAAGGGGCTCGGCAGGGCCCGGGGCTCGGGGAGGCGCACTGCGGCTGCGGGGCGGCCGGCGGGTAGGGGGGCAAGCGGGTGAAGGGGAGCAGATGCTCTGGGGCTGGTTTTACCTGCTGCTGCTGCTGCCTGCAGTGGCATGAAGATCTGGCTCAGCCTCTCTCTCTTTCTCTCCCTCCCCGCCTCCCTCCTTCCTTCCTTCCTTCCTTCCTTCCTTCCTCCCTTCCTTCTTTCCCTCCCTCCCTGCGGCACGGCGCGGCGCGGCACGGCGCGGCGCACAGACCCCCGTGCCGGCCCGACGCCCTGCGACGCACGCGGGGCAGGGGGAGGCCCGGGGAAGGGAAGGGAAGGGGAAGGGCTCCCTGCCCGCCTGCGGGGACGCGCGGTGGCACCGCCCCGCTCCCGCCGCGCAGGCGCCCGAGCCCGCGACCGCCCGGCGCTTGCTCCATGTTCCTGACCCGTGCTCCCCGTGCCCGTTCCCGGCTGCCCGTGCCCACCGGGGCTGCGGTGCGCCGCTGGAAGGGGAAGGGCGAGCGCGGCGCTGCCCTCGCTGCCTGGCCGGCGCCCGCTTCTCTCTACTCGCGTTGGGCAGCGGCAGAAGGGCGCCGGGGTTGTTTGAAATCGGGAGGGTTTGCGTCTCTTCCGGGCCTTTCGGCCTCTTGAGGAAGCCCGATCTGTTTGTATTTACATAAAGCGTGCGTAGAGTGTAGTTACCAGTCACGCAATGCGTGGTGAGGGGAAGGGGCTTAAAAGGACGGTAATTTAAATTGAGTCGGTAATATCGCTCCTCGGGGGTGGCTGGCCGGGTTCAGACCGCTTGGGAAAGGTCCTGGTGGAAGGAGCCAAGTGCTCGGCTGGAGCTGTGGGAGCTGCCCGCCGGGACGCTGCTCAGCCCCAGTGATGGGGTCACAGAGCACGGCCCTGCAAGCCGGCAGCAGCTCCCTGGGACAAACACCTCGGCTCTCCGAGCGTCTGGGAAAATCGGTACAGCCTGCCGTATGCTCGGCATCAGCCCTTCATTAAACACCTTGAAGGAATATCATCAGAGGAGCCCCAAGTATTGAAGAGTTCGTTTTTCTTGCAAAAACAGCCCGCCAGGGGTGCGTTTATGCAAGCGTTTGGAGGTGTCGTGAAACGCCTTGTGAATTAGGGTTGCTACTTGTGACCATTTCGCAGTTTCTCGCTAGGTATGGCAGTGCACTAGATAACCAAGCTTATCTTTGGAGAGGGATGCCAGTACAAGACAGAAAGGAGAAACTAGAGACGTACATCACAGATGGTAGCTGAAGCAGAAATATTATTTGAACCCGAGTCTTGGAAAAATAAGCCTAAAGCTGGCGTGTTTGACTATTGGAACATGCTTCAAGGTAACATAGGAAGAAAGATGATCAATATGTGATATACCTAGAAATGAAACGGGAATAAAACTTTGGAAGCTTAATTGCATGATGAGTGTATGGTATCTAATCTCTGGAGATGTGTCTTATCATTCCCTTGATTCCCGGAAAGGAACTTTTTTGCTTTTTGGGTGATTTCAGGGCAAGATAATCAGCCTATCTGTGTGGTTTTGCCAAAAACACTTAGAGAGGAAATCTAAACTCCATGTCTACAGATGTTTTTGATTCCCAGATGTTTGATTAAGACGAGGGAGACCAAAGTAGGTTCCGGCCTGCTGATGATAGTGTTTTACAGCCGTACATTTACATTTTTTTGCTACATCAGAGTGTTTAAAGTAGAAAGAACCATTTCAAGTTAAATTGTTGGCAGATTTAAAATTAAAAAGCTCAGGACAAGAAACAAATGAAGTAATGAGAATTTCTTTGCATGTCCATAAATATAATATATTTTATTATATTAATTTCAAACCCACAGTTTCATTTTCTGTTTGCAATAAAGATTTTCTGTTTGTCTCGCCTTGCATTTATGTTAGAGCAGATCTTGATATTTAAAAAGTCAAGCAGTCAAGCATATAATTTTTCTTCTGCTAATACCATGTTTTGAATACCTTGAGCAGCTGAGCGATGAAAATACAATTTTGTTCAATACAAGGCATAGCATTTGATTTAGAAATAATACATCTACAATCAGGCTGTATATATCACAGTGACCTGTCCACTACAAATGTATGGAAGTTCCTATTTTGTGCTTTTGCAATGACAGTGCATTTTAGAAAAGAACATACACAAAAGTAGCATGTGTTTGGGAGATGAAATGGCAATGTGGAGAATTATATAGCACAATATATGTTGTAGAGATGGGTGTATAGACAGGGCTCATTAGGTAAAAATTGTATTGGAATTATCAAAACCTTTTCTTTGTAAGTCTGCAGATTTGTGCTGCTGTTTAAAAAAGGGTAGGTGTGCGCCTTCCTTTGGCACATGTTCCCAATGAGTCCTGAAGTCAGGCAATTGCGAATTGTCTAAATAACTACTGGAATAATTATATGAGCACAGGATATCTAGGGGATGTCTTAAAAGATTTTGCCCTCTCAGTATTCTCAATATGACAATTTTCCCATGGAAAATAAAACCTGGAACAAAAGCCAGCAGGAAAAACAACAGCAGAATCTGCCAAAAGTAGTTTTTCTTGATTCATTGGCAATCAATTGTTAGGCTAATCATAACATTTAGAATGCCATTTTAAGCAAGAATGGAGGTTCCACCCCTAAATTGAAACATAGTAAAGAAATTAATCACTTCTACTTATGCACCAATAAAGAGAAAAATAAATTCCAAATATTACTAATTTCTGCCTTTTCAAGATTATGGACGTTTAAGATCAATCTAGTTTATGTTCACACTCCACTGCAGAGTCACAAGTAGAGGTGTGCAAACTTTATAAGTGAAGAAAATAATGTTTCTTATATTAGGTGTTGACTGAAATATTCTTGAGAATATAAATATTTTTAAAATTTTACTTGGCTGGACATTGCAGTTACGAAAAATCTTTGTTTTTATTTAGTTATGTTTTCATTAGGGTTCTTTTAAGTAGTCTGTAATCTGGCTATATTTTCTACACGTATCTCATGTGTAAGCAGTATACATAGCAAAAAATGCATATGTTGCATGCTAGCATTTTAGTTTCTGCTCCCTGGGAGGGAACAGGGTATCCCAGCTTCATTATCAGCTATAGAATAAAGCCATTACATGCATATGAGCTAGTTAGGAGGATTTCATATTGTTTGAAAAAGTATAATGTAGATTTGCCAATTGAATAAAATATAAAGCACAATTTCTTGACTTTTGCTCTTAGTGCATGCAAACAATATAAAAATTCACACAGACTTTTAATACATATTTATGTGAATTATACACAAAGCATTTTATTGAATGTATATGCATGATTGTGTGCATATACAAATATATATATATATATATATGTGCACTAGTTGTATTTCAAATTGTTATAGCATCTTGTTTGGATTTCATACTTGATCTGTAATCCAAGAAATTTTGAAATCCCAGGAATCTTAAGAAAATCTCAAGGAAGTTTTTATGACTGCAGCTTCTCCCATGAGTCAAATAAAACTATACTCCTCTATCAACTGAATTCCCATAGAGAAACTAGGAAATATTTGTGGAGTACTTTTGTCATTTCTAGACCCTACAATGGGATGTATTCTATACACAGCCAATAAGAACGAAGTTTTATTGATTTTAAACTTGATGAATTTTCTTCCAGTAGGATCTGCTTGACCCCCATTGTAAGCTTGCGGTTTCTATTGCAACTGTTCACTTAATCAGTCTCAAGTTCTGCTTTTGTACATTATTTTAAAGTATTTACCAATCATAAGGAGAATAATTAATTATGATTTTTGTTCTGTCTTTTTCACTCTCACGTGAGCCTTCTTGTGAAAAAAAGTAACCTCATTTTTCCTCTGAATTATAATAAGATTTGGCCATAGACATTTACTCCATAACTTAAGTGGGTCTTAAGTTTAAAAAATCTTAATTAATCTTAAAAAAAATCTTCTTAAAATCTAATTAAAATCTGACGGTGTTAATTTTAAAATCCTTGGGTTAAGTGAAATTTATGTAAGCTCTTGGTGAATGTCAAGTGATACGATTCAGTATAATTCTCCTATTATTAATTACATTTCCCGAATACCTACTACAAGATATTGTGTCTTCTTCCAGTAGAGAACCAAGCATCTCATGGTTTCTCAGTAAAATGCATAGATTCACATACTGACAGTTAATGTCAAACATGATGAAATGCATCATATAAGTTTGACAAAGAGGCATGACTTAATGTGTTCTGAAAAAAATTAAAGGAATCAAGGAAAATTACTGAATGAGCAAGGGCAAAAAAGGCTGATGAACTACTGTTGGAAAGAATAAAAGGAATCATGTACTCCAGACTAGCTGAATTAAAATTTGTCACGTGACTTCCTCTGAAACATGTCAAGAAACCAACCTGATTTTGCAAGTCACAGTGCACCAGCACAGAATCATACCAGCATAATGTGGTGTACCATGTAGCTATTGGGCCAGCTCACTGAGAGGGGGAGAAACTGGATAGAGCTGAGCAAGGCCATACGCAGATTTAATGGAGAAGGGCAAAAAGAAAATAAACTGGGTATCAGAAAAAGTTCTTTCTAAGAACATCAAAAAATAAACCACGATTCCTGTGAATATGAGTGACCAGGGCAACGTTTTTGCATGTGGTGCCTTTGATCCCAATTCAGGTAAAACCATCCATTGACACTTAAGTTCCATTGATTTCAGCAGAGCTTAAGTGCTTCCCTGAATCGAGGCTAATTAAGTGCATCGCACACAAATACTTGTGTGCATAAATTGTTTACAGGATTGGGGCTTTAGGGCTTGTCTAAACAGAGACACTCAGGAAAATTAATCCAAATTAACTAAAGGTATGAATTTAAAGTGGATTAGTTAAACCACATTAAACCCCAGTCCACACTGGGGTTTAATGTGGTTTAACTAATCCACTTTAAATTCACTGTTTTAATTACTTTGGATTAACTTTCCTGAGTGTCCCTGTCTAGGCAAACCCTTGGTGTGTTGAATAAATTCCCCAAATGAGTCAAAATTAAAGTAGACCCCAATCTATATAAATAACAATTTTGCATTCGCAAGGGATGAAATCTTCAGTTTTTACAATTCCATTGATTCTGTACCACCAGTGTGCTGAGGAACCAGCAGCAATGAGATCGAGTATCAGTCTGTGAATGTGGCAATGAAACTAAGCCATGAAACTCCAAGCTGTGTAGGAAAGACTGGTCTGAGGAAAAATCAGAATAAAAAACCAAATTTTCAAACCAGTCGTGTATATTTCAGCAATATTAAATTGCAATTTAAAAATAAAGATCAGATTTATTTCCACTTAAGTTGGCAAGACCAGTGTAGGTACTGTGGCTGCCAGTACAGTCTGTGATGGCTAGCAGGGAACCCAAAGCTGGCAAAAGAAGTAAGGCAAGCTTTTTTTATGTAAATAAGAAACCATTTGTATTTAATAATAAGCTATTACTTCTTATTAGCCACTTACATATGATACATAAATAAAGCACTCAAATAGCAGTTGATATTATTATTTTGATAAATGAACATTTGTATTCTTTTGAAAACTACAGTCTGATTCCCAGGGTAGCATTTGTTTAGAGTTCCACTGGTAGGGGTGAGACTTCATTAGACTTCAAATTGGGGGTCAGCACAACAACCATAATCTTCAGGTGCATTAAAAATTAAATGAGGAGGAAAGCATGGAATTGCAGCTATGCAAATTAACTGAGTGTGGAGAGAATTTTTTTAGTAACTAGGCAAATAAATAAATAAATAATAAACCATTGATAACTACTCAATTTGGCATGAAATATCAGACATTCATGGCCAGACACCCAGCTGGTGTAAGTGGGCAGATGGTCCTATCTTTACTTAGAAATGATAAGTTTGGGGAAAATTTTGTTTGATTTTTTTTTTTATTTAAGCAAAATCTGTTCCTCTGCTGAAAGTGACAATTCTTTAAATAAAAATATTGTTGAAAAAGGTTAGTCTTTTTGTATTCAAGTTGTGCTATTCAATTTTGATATTTAAAAATTGAAACTTGCTATGAGGCTAATATTAGTTTATTTTACCCTGATAAAAGTACCTGCAACCTGACTGCTTTCCAGCCCTGGTGAGATATACATGCATGAGGCTGTCACAGCCACACTTCCATCAAATAAAAAAAATTGCCTATGCTCGAAAGAACCTTTCCCCCTTTTAAGGAATATGTGCTCAGTATTTGGTAACCAGTGATGCTCATTCAAAGGGCAATTTTAAAGAATTGTCTCTTTTGCCCATTTATTTGAAAATACTGCAAAGCAGTTTGATTGTGACCGTGTGGTTCTGGTAGACATCTCCTGCTTCTCCCACTCCCTGCAGAGCTTCACGGCCCTCCCTGATCACAGCCTTCTTCTGCAGTGGGACAGATCTCCTCTCCAGCTGCTGACACTTGGCAAAGGAAAGGGGCTGCACCTAGTGAATTGGAGAAAGAACAAAGCAAGGAGGTGGGAAAGGAAGGAAACTGCACTGAAGCGTGGATGGGTGGGTGAGAGTCAATAGAGTGCCTACCTGATCTCCAAAAACTAGGAAGAGTAGCAAGTTGAAAGTTCGAGTAACTTTTCCTCAGTCAGCTTTTTTATTCTTGTTTTGCTGACCAAGTGCTTCAGTACTTTTTCTTTCTCTGCAGCTAGCTTTTTTCCTCAGTCCCTTCCCACATATAACTTTATAATATTTTTTTCTAAAATTAACCCCAAACCTTAAAGCTATTGTTCTTAAGTACTAATGTTCTGTGCCAATAACTATTTTATACTGTCCTTTCACTAGACTGGAACATAATTAAGCATGTTCCCAGCTGTTCAGTTCTTGATGCAGAAGATTCCCTCAGCTTGCATTGATCAGAATAATGGGCTGTGAAACTGTTGCTTGTGTGCAGGTATAGTATAGGTAGAAGTTAGAAGGAAGGTTACAGAGAAAAAAAAAAAAGTGTTCATTTTCACTTTGATCTTTATATTTCCAGAATTTATTTAATAAAAGAATATCCCCATGGACAGGTGAAAAAATGCACATTGACTTTTGTTTATGCTGAAAATGATTGCTCCCCTGGTAAGTAGAAAAGGTAGTTCTAATCCATGCCCTATTTTGGAGAACTCTAATTTAGTGCTTGAAGGAATTTTAGGGCAGGAGCACCTCTTTCATTACACTGACTCCCACTTATTTTTTGCAACAATTAAGTTTAAGCCCTACAGCAGCACAACTGTTAAGATTATTATGGCTCCTAAAAGGGACACTGACAATATTAAATAAGTGAAATATCATGCATTGAATAGTACCAATTGTTTATGGTACTCTTTTTGCCGTCTTACAGCACTGAAAATGTGGTTTAAATTTTGGGTTTTTCCTGATACAGTGCTTGTGTGGGCCAAACAACAGTAATTGCCCTCTAGCTCTGCAAAATGTACACAGGATCTTCTGTGCTCGAGCACATTCTCTTCTCTAGTGATCTGATGTAGCAGCATGCTTCACCAGAGGGGTGTCCTAGAAAAAGAAGGAACTCCCTCTCTGAGGTGTTTTCAAAATCATATTACTTTTTATTGCCACAATTTTTATTCAAGGATTTCACTAAAGCTTTAAATGTGTCAATGAATATTCAGATTAGTCCTAAAAAATATTTGTCAATCATAGAGTAAAAGTGTGGGAAAGATGAATTTAGGAGTTCACAGCCACAAGTCAATCAAAAACAAAGAACACTTCTGCTGAATTTATCATATCCGTTAACCTCATTATGATAGTGATTGTCTGGGGTGCATTTCAGTGTAATAACCAGTGAGAGATTGGGAAGGAATGAAGCAACTGTTTCCTCTAGAACACTTTATGCAATGCTGCCAGGGGAAGATTGTCTTATTTCTGTCCTCTTTGTAATTCTACTTTTCCCTCAGAGTGAACTGAGGCAACTGGCCCTATTCCTCTCTGAGTAAACATTTCTAGTGTTTAAAGTGAGCCAGAATTAAAGTGAATTTTAAAAATTCACCTTGCTAGTAAGAAGGCAACTGAAGATAATAGTTCCTCTCTATACTTCTACTCTTTTCCAACAGCTTTTTATATTTCCTGTTGATCTTAGGTATTTTCTGCAGGAGTGAAACTACGAAGAAAATCTTAACAGCACTTGTCTGTGCATGTGGGAGGCAGGACACAAGCAAGGAATAAATTGGAGATTGTAAACCTGGCTCTACTCTTTTTTGCCTTGGCTCTAAATGGTAGCAATTTTGAAGTAGTGAATTAAATTCCTAGTATTTTTGCCAAATCTGATAAAAACCTCTTCAAGATCTAGAATTCTAAGCACAATTAATTTTTTGTCATTTCTTTTTTTTTTTTCTCCATTATTTCCAAGGGTAAATGTCTGCAAGGATCTGCAGTGAAGAACAGAAAAGGAAACACAGCTTCTGTATTTTTTAGGAAACTGAATGATCTATGGATTTGCTAGGGGTTCTCTGCAATTTTGGTCATGGGGGCTGAAACTTTAGCAATGGTATATTTTGTCTCAAGAGTTATTTAAGCTATGGTTTTGATCAATACTGATGAGAACAAATCTAAACCAGTCCTCCAATTTTATATTTAGTCTCATGGGGGAGTGGGAAAAGGAAAATGGCTTTCAACTACCATTTTGCCCTCTGAAATCAGGAATCAGCTAGGCAACTGTAGGACAACTTCTCTTTCAAAAAGTGTGCTTTTCTTTCCTTTAATTCTTCTCCTTCCCTTCTCTCTGTACTCTGCAAAGTACCTGGTTGGTGTAGATTCCTCCACACTTCAGCATGACAGAATTCTTCCATGAATAAAAGTTGGTGTACATAGTCTTTGTGAAAAAAACACGTTCTTTTCTCAGCCTTCAAGCTAGTCTCTTGATTCATGTAACATCATCAGTCACTTTCCCATCATCACAAAACCTTCCAAACGTTATGGATCATAAATTTATACTAGAAAAAGATGCCCAGGTAAATGAAACATATCCCCTGTCCACATACAAACATGATTTTCTTTTAAAAAATTCTAATATGTTTGGGTTTTATAAAAGCATAAAGAAGACAAGTCTATTTTTTGCTTTGCTATTCCTTTCTGAATGCTCAATGAAACCATTTGTAATGAAAATTTTCTTGAGATCACTAGAAGTCATGAAACATTTTTAAAATGTCTCTGAGTAAGAAAAATTGTCTTATGCCCTTAGTTAAACACTGACTTCAAACCCGTGATTTCTGCACTGAGTTTTATTAGCAGTCAGTAAGCAAATTTGAAGGGCCTGATCCTGCATTGCTGACACCATGCTGGATGAGGCAGAAATAAAACAGCACACTGGAAATTAGATTAAAGGCCAAGTCTGCAACTGTTATTGAAATCAAATAATTCCAACTGCAGTCTTACGAGCAGTTAGTAGAGTCCCCATGGTGCTAAATTATCATAAATCTTGAGGGTATCTACTATGGTGCCAGCTGTCCAATGAGATGCAGCTATCCCTGCTGCAAGAGTTGGAAACCAAAAGCCATTCTCCCATCAAAGGGCAGGCTTTCTTCACAAGGGACTGAGACCTCGATAAAGAGCTGGTATTGTCTTCTATGACCATCTTTAATCCCTTTCCCTATTTTTACCAAGTCTACACACACACACACACACACACACACACACACACACACACACACACAAAACAAAAAAAAAAAAAAAGGAAAAACAAAACAAAAAAACCTTAGAGAGGACACTCAGTTTCTCTTGCAAAAAAATACAAGTATCAATCTATTAACATTAGCAATCAACCTGGGATAGTTCAAAGACCACACAAAGAAGATTTTTTAACTAGACAGGTGTAAATATAGACCTCTTAGTTACAACCCATCTCCAGACAATGTGTGTTCCTATCCTAATCTTGGATACTATTGCTTTTGACTTCCCCAGGCACAAGATTTTTTCAATGAAAATAGAAAGAAAAAGAACTCAAAGGTTTTAAATTCTTACAATGTTCTTGATTCTTGCCTGTCAATTTCATCCTAAGCAGAACATGGGTCAATTGGAGTGAGGTGGGTATTAGACCAAATGTCCTGTTCTCATCATAAATCTTTACACAAGCTGACACCAAATGTTTTGAAGTACCATGAGTGAGAGGTAGGTGAGTTAGAAGGAAGGCACCTGAACATTGGTATTCCTTCAATGTCACTGTCTCTGAATAGCAAATGCTAAGTGAACAAACAGTTTATCACCAAGTCTGTTATTTTTAACAAAACAGATTGAGGCAGAGCGATAGGGTAATAGCCAAATGAAGTAGAACCAGCCCATCTTTGTCTGTGGTATCACGCAAAGAAGAAGTGAGTAAAACTGAATCTTCACTTACTGAGGTCACTGTAGGATTAGCTATTAAATGCAGCAGGGGTGGTTTTACTGATAAATAAGGAAAAATTATTTGTGAGAGCTCTGAGGAGGCTATCCCATCTGATAAATGTTTCTTTGAAACAAAGGCTGAGTTTGAAGACCCAATTCAAAATGAGGTTTTGGTCCCAAGAACTGCCTTTTCAAGGCACTGTTTCAAACAAATCTATACACCCTTGCCAATTTTGCTGGTCATACAGTCTTTCAGTAGCTACTGCAGCTACCAGTTAGGGGACCAGAAAATATTCTGGGAAGAAATAGTGGTAATGTTAAATACCCTATTAGTGTTCTGTGGTAGCAGTCTTTTTTTTTTTTTTCATTGAAGCTGTCAGATCTTCATGTGTATTTTCTTGCTACCTTTCTTTTTCTACTGACTAAGCATTTTGATATTGTCACAAATGAGGAAAAAAAGGCTTACAACTGAACAATCCTAAAGACTTTGTTTTCTGTTTCAAAACAGAGTTATTTCAGTAGTGTGATAGGGGCTATTTAGGTTCATTTGAAAGAAAATTAGAAGATCTGTGGCTTGAAGAGCCCAAGTACTTCAAACA
The DNA here is from genome assembly GCF_963662255.1 of Cinclus cinclus. Classification (NCBI taxonomy): domain Eukaryota; kingdom Metazoa; phylum Chordata; class Aves; order Passeriformes; family Cinclidae; genus Cinclus; species Cinclus cinclus. The sequence continues at coordinate 35,612,355 of NC_085046.1, forward strand.
TAGCATTAAAAAAAATCTGATGGGCAGCCATTTTTGCCTAGTGTCACTGAGGTTTAACTGTTCCCAATGTCTTTTGGACCATAGCCAACCTCTTTTTTTCCTGTGTTAAGGAAAAGATAGATAACATTCAGTTTCTTCATTTTCAGTCCCTAATTTTGGATATCATCTTCAGAAGTTTCAGATTTATGTAGTCTCATAACATGCCCTAGAGATATCATGTACCCAATTCTTCTTGTTCATTATCACCCCTTGTTTTGTATAAATTGCTGTTATGTTGAGATTTCTCTTCCCCTTTTATTAAGGCAGTTAACCATTTACCAGTTTTATATGAATTATCACAGAAAAATTTATTTGGTCTATAAAAATAATTGGCTTCTTTAACAGCAATATTATTCAATAGTGCCTTAATCTGTAGCAATTCTACATAAGCTTTTTACTATGGGGTTTTTGATGTTCTAATTTTTTATTGTTATCTTTGCTAATAGCTCCAATTATTCTTGCCTTTGGCATTTCCTAATTTCATAACATACACCTAAAATCCAGTTTCTAAAAATTACTTTGAAAGCCTTCAGTACTCTATGATATGAAGCAGAGACCAAATTAAAATTTATATATTCCTTGATTTTCCTTTTAATGGCTATTAGAAATTCTTTATCCTTAAGTAATAGAGTATTGAATCTCCAATGCAAACGACTTTTATTCTCCTCTATTTGAATTATCTCTATTATTTCACTGGTATGTGATCAGATGAGAAGAATCCACGCACTTTAATTCTCAATTTCCTCCCAAACAGGGTTTATTTTATTTTCACTGAAAAAAAATGCCATGTCTCATGCAAGACTGATTTTTCCACAGAAAAAGTCTGAACTTGCTTCATTGGGGTCAGGAGAGCTACTCAAAGGTTCAGAAAATAAAGCTGCTTATCTCTGTGTTTATAAATTTGAGTCTTAAAATAAATTATTGCATTTATATTTTTAACTACATAGTACCAACCTTCTATTCAACAATTTTCAGATGAACTTAATTAATGTTTCTTACCAGTTTACCATTATACATGCATAGGACTGTCACCTTTTTTTTTTTTTTTTGTATTGAAATGTAAGCAGAAGAGCTCCTTCACAAGTACAGTTTCTCTGAAAGCACACTGAAGCCATGAAGCTTAGGTCTCACCATGACAGCAACCTCCTGAGATAATTGGAGTTCTTCACTGTATGTCCCTCCCAATGATAGACATTATAACTGGAATTCACTCTGTTTTTAGTAGAAATGTTGTGCTTGTCCATTTACCTATGTTTTAAATAAAGGAAATGAGAATCCACACCACTGTTGTACAAAATAGATTTGTGCAATAAGTGCACTTAAAATTAGTTGCAGATGAATAAGATGTTTCTCTCTCCATACAAAGCACCTCTGTGAAATTTAGCTAAGGTGAAACGTAAACTATATAATATTTTCTCATTTAATTTGGTATTTTTACCCAACAGTTTTGCTGTTTGAATTATCGGTATAGAAACTTTATTCTCTTACTCTTTTGATGGCAGTATTAGGTTCATAGTAAGAATCCACATTATTACAAATATCAAAGCAGAGTGAGATGAACATGGAATATAAGCTGTGTATGATAAAATATAGCCACTCGAGGATTAAGGCATTATTCATTTCAAAGGCTGCTTTGTAATATAGGACTTGGTCATTCTGATGTAAGTTTCACATTTAAAGGTAAACTAACAAAGTGTTTGTTTTAATCAGCCTGTCCTGTGTAATCTGGTGGAAAAATAAACATCAGTTAAAAGGCTATCAGTCTGATAAAATTACTTACCTTAAATGTTAATTTGAAAAAAATAACAAACCACTTCTTTCATTGTCATTGATTTGATTGAACTGCTGTTTCTCAGAACAGCTAAGAAGGAAGTTTTCCCAATCTCTTTCAAGCTCTCTTGTCTTTTGGGTTTGTTTTATAGGGTTTTCTGTTTTGCTTTCGTGGAGTTTTTGTTATTGCTTTGTTTTTTTATTTCTTGGGATTTTTTCTGGTGCTTGCTGCCTCCCAACAATGTTTTTTGTGCTTGGAGTATAGCAGTTACAGCAATATGATGCAGGTATTTTTCCACAGAGAGCTGCTTGGTTCTTGGATATTATTTTAAAATTTCTTGGATAAATGTGTCCCCCTTCCAATAGCCATCACTGACAGAGAAGGAGAAGTACCTTTTATGGGTATTTTTGCTAATTGTACAGAGCTGTGTGGGGCTGCTTTGTGATCTGGTAAGGCTTCTAGTCCTTTTGTGCTTTGTTCAGTATTTAAGGCTCCTTTCTCTGGAGTTTTATACAGACCAAAATGCAAGCTGGAATTCAGAAAATAGCCATGAGTTAAAGGAAACTAAATTTTGCATGCATTAATATACTGCTATCAGCTTCTGCAGTTGCATTATTCAGCTGTATTTTTACATGTTGCCTAAGAGCTCTGCTTGTGGAACAGGAACACTTTATGTTGGAGTGAAAATAAAGAGGGAGGATAAAAGATACAAGATAAAGAAAAATGCCATGCAACTACAATCAGATGCTTCTGCCCATTGAGAGGTGATATGTACAGGTTTCTACATGCTTGTTTGTTTTGGATAAGTCACAAAAAGAAATGTAAAGCATTTTTTTAACTTTGGGGGAATCTGGTTCCAGTTCTTTGTGAGGAAATCTAGGTATAGCCTCTTGTAAAATTTTGGAAGCTGTGGTCCTTCTGCTTTCTCCTTTGTCTAAAATCAATGCAAAGTAATATGTGTAAAAAATAAAGTGAATGAATAGTGACAGGGATAACAGTAAAATGTTCACAGTGGTTACAGCATCTGCAAGGGCACCCATTTGTGATAGCAGTGTAGGGTGACTGCCCTGGAGTAAGCACAGCATATATAGGGCAGACTTTTCCTTACTTAAAACTACATTTATTCGAGCTTGTCTTTTGGTGTCTAGGTGCTATTCCATAGACTGTCTTCAGCTGTTAAGTGCTGGTGCACTGTGTCTGTGATTTATTGTTCTCATAATCAGTAATATGTCTCTTATGTATATGCTTTCTTTTTCTTAGCTATTGTCTCTGATGGTCGTATTAAAAAAATCTTTTCTTGGTTTTGTAGCTTGTGCAGCAACTATGCATTTTACTTGTTTTATACTCAAAATGTTTCCCTCTGCAATTTGCTTAAAACTTGAAATTGAGCTCCATGAGAGGTAGAATGACCTAAAAAATCATAGGCTCCACTGAAATGCCTGGAGTTCAGTGTGTGGAGAAAAAGAGAGGGGAAAGCTAATTTACTGGTGTGGATCTCCCATACTTGTTGAAAGCTTCTAGTCAATGTTTGGCCAGCATCCCATGAGCCTTTCCTCTCCAGGCAGCATCTCTTTCTCCATTTAACCGTTATGACTTTTGTCAGTTATGTATGGTGACAATGTTTGAATGATATCTCCTGCCTCATTTGCAAAGCATAAGAAACCTCTCATTGTACAGCCAGGCGATCACAGGTGTTAACTGAGGGATCTTTAGAACTGAGCCACAATCTGCCTGTTTTGGCTTATTTTTGTGAAAAGTTTTCCTCCATTCTGAGATGCAACTCAGTGAACCAGCAAGTCTGGTGTTCGGAGTTTCTCCCTTCACAAAATGTGGTCATAAGCAAATGGCTGCATGTTGGGTGTCCAGAAGGTGTAGATGCTGTTGCTTTTCCTGCCTGGAGGTAAAGGCTCCCCTTCCAAGACTGAAACTTTCCTTGCTCACTGCAACACCTACTGATTTCTGTGCGAAGAACAAACTCAGTGCTGATGTAGATATTGGGTGGAGTTTGTGCTGCTCTATTTTATAAGAGATTTTAGTGCATTTTTTCATTCTTCTCCTTCTCTAGTCACACTACGAGGGATGGTATGGTTCAGCATGTTCACTGTCTGCCCAGTTTCTCTCTGTTCCATGCACTGTGGTGTGTAATTAACAAGCAACAGGCCTTTCATACAAAGGAAAAGCAATAGGTGGACTACACGGCAATTTTCTAGTATGCAATTGTGTTTCCAGAGCTGTGCACATTGCTGCTGACACCTTTACAAATATAATAGTAGGAATTTAACACACCAACTGAAATGCAAGGAAAAGGCAAAAGCATGCTGGCTTCTTCTGTGCTAGAAAAACAACAAATTAAAATGTTTGGCAAACAGAGGGCAAAATTCATAGGGAAAAACACTTGTATTTCCAAGCTTCTCAGGGTACATCAAGCAATAGTTTTTTGAATTTGTTACAGCTTTGTGTTCTCATTATTTTTATCCTTCTGTCTTCTTCCCCATCTCACTCCATTAAGCTTGCTGTAAAAGTTATCAGTAAAAAGTACTCCATGAATGAGCAATGGTAACAGAGTGCTCCTTTCGTGTCCAAAACATGTTGCTTAATTGCATGAAATCACATTAAGTTACTGGGAACTTTAATAAGGTCTTCAAGCAGTCTGGCAAAAACATTTCTTTGAGAATGGTCAAGCTGACCTATGAGCTGTAGTGTTTAAAGGGCAAAGTTGAAATTCTCTGACTAGGTTCATAAATTTGAATTTTATGAATGATGAATTTATTGCTCATGAAAATAAGCAATAAATGTTAGTGTGATGTGTGTTAAGCATCAGGTAACAAGTGTTACAAGTTGCCTATTTTGGCGGTATGGAATCACACATTTTCTTAACCTCGCTGGGACACAGGTAGCAAATTTTCTGCTTATTTATGAACAGGCAAAATATTCACTAGAAATGGAAGATCAAACCAATCCATTTATCTGCATCATGGGATTAATGAGCTAGGAAACCACCTCCCACTGCAAACTAGATGGCATTAGTACAACTGTATCTAGACAACAGAGAAAGACTTCCCAAAAGATAGACTCTTTTCAAGTAAACTGTAGTACTTTTTAGCTTTTCTCTTTACTCATATGAGTAGTTTCACTGATTACTGGCATGAGGAAGACAGCCTGGGTTTGGCCAAATTAAGAGATGTTGTTTCTTAGAATTCCAACAATAACATTCCTACACATTATTCTACAGAGCTCTGCCTCGGGGCCCAATCTTGTCATCCTTCCACACACAGCATTTCCATTGAAGTCAGGATCAAGAAAATTATAAACCATACAGCATAAAAAGATATGCTTGGTTTGTTTGGCACTGGAAAGCTCTATGTACAGACTTTTGGGTGCCATTCCATGATTTTGACAGAATCAAAATGGGAAGCAGGGGAAGGTTAGTGTATGAGTATTATCAAAATTTTAATAACGAGTACATAGTTCTGGTAGGAGTCAACCAGCGCTGACCTGTAACTATTGGAATGCACCCCCTGAAATGAAACTATTCTTTAAAGATTAATACTGATTCTTTTCTCATGACCTTATCCTCATCTCTTCGAGCCTGAACAAGTGGTGTGGATGGTCAAGGAGCAGTGGATATTTACAACCAAGAGCACTTTGCAAGAAATAACTGTGCTAGTGCTTTTTTCATAAATGCCTCCAGCCATGTTTTCTCAAATTTTTGTCAGCTTTGAATTGTACTTGCTCCAGATGAAGCTGCCCTGAAAACCTTTAGCTTAAATGTGATTTGATTCAGTGTCTGCTTTGCACAAGACTACTTTATGTTTAGTCTCATAATATGTTACCAGATACCTGGATGAAGAAGAGGTTGGTCTTGACCTACAGGCCTTCAGTGTCCATGAATAATCTGAGAAATTCTCTTTCCCTATCTGAGCTTCTATGAGATGTCACGTATGTACTTGCAAGGATGTACCACTTTGACTTTTCCAAGTCCAGGTTCAGAAATTGTTACATCAAATGCAACATGATTATTTCTTTTCCTGGAGTATGGGGCCTGAGGAAAAGGACCGGTGAAGTTGAAGGATGAGAAATCACTTCATAACAGTTTTGACTTATTTCTATGAGAACCAAAAAAATTCTAGGCATTTAGACATGCTAAAAAATTACAAGTGTCTAAATAGTCACTTTTGGTTTTCCTATTCTCTCAGTGGTTAGAAGTTTTGAAATTCCTTTTTAGTTTCATTCTCATTATCTCTTCTGTTTTATTTTTATTGTACATGTTAAGGAAAAATGTATGGCAAACAATGCCTCAAGCATTGCAGCTCGGTTAGGAACCATGTTTCTAAATGCCCCAGTTAATATAATGTATAATGTTTCATTCAGCAGCAACTCATCTGATTGAAATAATTTGACTGGAATTAAACTATTGCTACTAAAATTTATGTAAAACTAATGAAAAATTTATTGGTTTATAAAATCCTTGCTTTTATCCAGGACTAACAATTCCTATGCAACACTAGTGATCCTCCCACAAATAGTTGAGAGAAAATAAAATATAAGGGAGTTCATCAGTTCATATTCCCTGAGATCCTCACAGTTACTCTTCTTTGTGATCCAGTCTTTTAACTTTTTCATTACTTTAATCTTAAAAAATAGATTTTTAATTAAATTCAGAGCTATTATTCCCCTTTAGGGGAGGTGGGAAAAACAAATGCAACTCTGCTGAAGGACCTCTGAGCATAACACTTTCCCTCTCTTTACAGTTCATTTTGGCATTTTTATATATCTTCTGCTAATAAAATGTAATGATTTTCATCTTTTACTTTGACATCTGAGTCTGTATCTTTTATCTGTTGTTTACAGTGTTTCAGCCCATAAATAAATCATATGACAAAATAAATTACTTAATCTTGTGTTTTATTTGGAAACACATTAAAGCCTAGCTTTGGTGGGAAAAAAATCATTTTACACCTTACAATTGCTTATATACTTTTATGACTTTTGTGTCACGTTCAAATACTATCAAGGTGTCATATCAATACCAATTGTTCACAAGAGCCACATTTTAAACCTTTCAAGTTTTCTGATAGAGTTTGATAGGAATACTTTGAAATGAAAGTACATCTGTCTTTGACAAATGGCATTTTCAGTTCTGAGTGGGGTTTTTTTAATATGTTGTTATAGTGCATTACAAAAGCAATATTAATCCCCAGAACTTTCTTCAAATCAGTATACATGTAATTACAATGAAGTCCATTTTTCCAGTCCCCTGCATCCAAGGCTGTTTGTTGTCAGCATCTGTTTTTTCCATCCACTATAAATTCACTTATTCTGCAGATTCCCAAAGTTGTTCTTTTGTATTTTTGACATCTGTGTAACTAGTAATATAAATGGCACTGTACTGAATTTCAGGCTGTATTTTTATTCTCAATTTCTTTTAGACACATTCTGTTTCTGCAATGAGAAATAAATGATAAATATTTTCCCCACTGTTGTGAAAGGAAAAAAAAAGTTTGTAACCTCAGTGCATTTATCAAGTTTTTACCTGGTTGAAGAAAATTAAATCATATTCTAAATAGTTGTTTGCATGTCTCTTCTAGAAGTTTGTTTTCTTCACAAATGCCTCCCACAAAACTATCTTTCACATAGACAGTGTGCCCTCTTTTCTTAGGTTAATTGCTGAAATATGATGTGGTTTGGTTTCATTCTTAGTAATTTCCGGATTCTATTCCAGGACATTTGGGATAGAGCCCAAGAGCTTAGCATGTTTTCCTTTTTTCATGGTAAAATTGTGCAAATATGCATTAGAGTGTGAAAACAAACAGTCTAATACATTTTTGCAAAGCTCTTTATGTTTACTGTTTATTGCAGATACCAGATACTAATTAAAATGCGCTAACAAAAGCCAAGATATAAAGAACAAAGATATAAAGAAGCCTCATCTTTTAAAAATACTTGTGATTAATCCCAGAGGACATTGTGTCATACATCATTATTATAAAATCCAAGAAAGTTAACTACATCTTTGGAAAAGATATAGTGCCAAACACTGTATCCAATCCATGGAAAAATAATCATATTATGGCCATGTTTTCTAAGGAATAATCTTTTCAGATCCTATAATGGCATCCAGCTACAGCCCCTCTTGTTTATGGCTCCTTGCGCTTCTCCATGAAAACTTCTTGAATAGGTTTTTAAACATGTTGAAATGCTTCTTCCTCTTACTGACATTTGCCTGTAAATAGATCTCTGTCTTTATTAAAAAGAGATGATTTAAATTTGATCCCAGAAGACATTCTTAAACAAGAAATTAACTTAATATGCTTGTTATTTTAAATGTGTGGAAACAAGTTACTGCTTGATGTTAATTCTGTTAAGCAAAGATCGAGCTTTTAGGGATCACATTTTGAATTCACTTCAGGTGAAATAAGCTGCTGGTCCAGTAACTAATGCTTGCAACAAGGTAGAATTTCTGTGGTCCTGTTACACTCTGGATCTGGAGATTAGAGCATTCATGCAAAGTAATTCTGTTTTCCTGTACACCGAGGTACTGAAGCATAGAAGCTGGGAACATGCAGGGATTAGGCATATTAGCAAACAGAAACTGATCAATCTGTTCACAAACTGTGAGTTCACTGTCCAGAAACTCCAGAAAGTAAATGTCAGCCACCCACGTGGTGGTCTGCAGTGGTGTGGTAGCATCTGAACAACTCTTTACTAAATGACTGGCACCATTGTCTCTCCTAGTTAATATTCCTGTTACTTCCCATATAAATAGAGCACTAGGGATTTGGGAAAGAGATTGTTCTCTAAATTAGTCAGGCCTGTAAGAGGTGAAGAACTCAGCACATGCTGAAGATTCTTCCTCTTCATCTGGTGGAAGGCAGAGGATGGCACTGGTGGAGGAAGACAGTTCCCTGTGTTTAGGAAAGGGATGTTACACCTCCTCTTTTTATCTCCCTGAAAGAGGGCAGAGGGAGAGAGACAGAGGTCAACAAAGGAAAATAAGCTTTGTAAAACAGACTTGATTCATTACTGGTGGATCAGAGGCCAACACAAAACCCCTCTGGAACTCTGTTTGTTCTTGGTTAGGCTGGCTGCCTAGTCACTGTCCAAAAGCTTTTGTATTATTTTGTTTCTTCAGAAGGTTACTGGGATGTCATTCTGCTGCTCAGGATAACACAGATGACACTGGCTGGTCTTCTGTGTCTTCTCTGTGTCTGGATGTCTCAGTTTTCTCAGATTTTACACTTCCTACTTTTCATTCCAGAGCCTCAAGGAAAAAATTTTCAACATGGTGTTTAGAAAACATTTTAGGCATTATTGTTCTTTTCCCATCCATAGATCAAATTATTCTGGTACATGGGATTGCTCCTTTCATATAGCAGCTGGTATCAATTAACACAAAGTTATTTTGAAATCCTGAAAAAGTTGTACCACAAACTCTGCTTGGTTTGTATTTAGATTGTTTCAGAAATTAAAAAATACGCAACCTTCTGAAAACAGGAATCTAACCTAAATGGACATATTTTCCTTCTGCATTTTGCTTTGTTTTCATAAGTAGCTAATATCCCATTATTTTATTAAGTAAAGTATATATTTGAGAAAATTTAATTCCTATTTCTGTCATTCCCAATTGCTCCTCAAACAACCACAAGCCCTTTCAGGTGTTGCATGGAAAGGACCACTCTGAAAGATTAACATTGTCCAGTCTCTTCAGACTCCCTCCAGGGACCACAAAGAGAGACAGGCTCTCTGGGGCCAGGAAACTGCTGAAGTCACTCTCTAGGGAAGTAGTTTTCTACCCATTAACTATAAAGTCAGTTTAGGTAAATTCAACTCACTATTTAAAATTAACCCTTGAGAATACTTCTTTCAGCCATGTTAGTCTAAGGGAAAATTTATTTGTTCATTAGGTAGGAAACTTGTAACATCTGCAGGACTACTTCTGAAAGAAACAGAATTATTTTCTATTATAAAATTAATTCTCTGTAATAGGGAGTGTCTATGAGAAATATTTGCTAGCATTGGTACACGAGCATTAACTCCTCAACTGAAGTTATGGAGAGATTTAGAAGATGTTTAAGAAAACAAAGATTTTTCATCAGTACTGAAACATCCTTGAAGTCCATTGGATTGCTCATCAGCTAGGGTAGGTTCAGACACCTTGTGTCTGAAAAAGGTTTGGATGATGCTCTTTTACGTGAACTACTTTTCCTCTAATGGAGGCTCCTGCAAACTCCTGTTGTCATTAGTGTATCTCAAAGGCATGGATCAGTAGCCTGAGCCTATCCCTGGCCTTGCAGCAGACATCTTCCCTTTTAATGCAGTGTAGCTTGTCAAATAGACTATATATGATGTCTTCCTGTAATGGGAGTGTGTAACAAATTCTTTTCCTACCCCAGATACATCCATTTCAGTTTTTGTAGAAAGAAGGACAGATACAACCAGCAAACTGAAATAAAATAAAGGTTTTAATTCTTTATTGTTCACCAGGTGCAACTGGATTTGCAGTATGAAAAAAGGAGATTACTTTTTTCTCTGTTTAAGAAAGCCTCAGATGAGATTATTTTTCCTCCTATTTGTTTGTATCTCAAAACTTCTGGAATAAGGTAAAAGAGATATGGAACTTGCATTTTTTTTTCTTGATAAAAATAATTAGGTAAAAAAGGACTGAGGGCTTTTAAATTCCAGTATAGATGTAAAGAGTTCATACCGCCTTCTTCTCACTCTCTCTTCCCACTTCCCATTTACAGGTACACTTTGAACCTGGAGAATTAACACCTTTATTATTTTGCTACTGAACATTGCCTTCTTTCTGAACTTGGTGGCTACTCACCCAAAGTGTGGACATAAACAGGAGGCTGCTATTTGACACAGTATGTAACTATGCCATGGTAAAAGAGCTGCATTGTTATATTTGAAATGCAGGCCAGCATTCCATCGGTGGTATTTGTCATGTGAAAAGCCATCCTGTGTTCCACTAATGGCTCCTGAACACAACTGTTATTTGGCAATAAGGGTAAGTACAGTGGATGCTGCTCTTGTGGTATGAAGCACTGATCATCAGATTCCATCAGAGGAAGTCAGCACCTTGTAAGAGTCTAAAGCCCTGGAAAGAGCTTGGCATTCAAGTACCATTGAATAGTCTGTTGATGGGAACACACTAACAGTTTAATTTGGACCTGATAAAATCCTACCAAGCTTGCATTTTTGTCTTCTCTTGTATGTGCCCTTTCTGATCTCGCTAATAAAAATAAGAAAAGAAAACTGTAAAGAAAAAAGTACCTTACAAAAGTACGTGCTTGGACTGACTCAGGCACAATTAAGCTAGAATACGCCAGTCTTAACCTACTGAGCTGTGTGTGGGTGTAACAGCATGAACAGAATTTGACACTCTCTACTGCCCGATACCACTGAAATATCTATGCAGAGTGATAAGCAGATAACAGATTGTCAGCCTTTTAGCTGAATTTCCTATTTTTGTTGGTATAAATCAGACTCTTTTTTCCCCACCCCCCCGCCCCTTGTTCTTCACCCTTTCCCTCTCCTTTGAGATATCCTAAATCCTTGCTGGAACCCTGCCAAATCCTTTGCCGCTTGTGTCATTCATTTCTTTACATCCTTTCATTTTTTAGGCTTTGTCTCATGCCATCCTTCTCACCAGAGATCCAGCTTCTTCTCTGCATGCAGGGATCACTTAGAGCATACGTCCCTTCTTTCTCTCAGCTTTCCTGGGAGCTCAACACATTGCCTCCGTGACACTTGCATCCTATGCTAGTCTGGGAAATGAGACTCCAGATTGAGACCACCCCCATGTCAGGTGCCCAGCTAATGCTCCGCATATTGCGCTCTGCATTCACTCATGGGATGCTGATGGAGAATTAAGTAGCCTTCAAAAACGCTTAGGAGATGTAACATTTCACACCGACCTTTCTTAAAACATATGGGCCTTGCCTTACGGCCAGCAAAGAAAGACACAAGATTACTAATTTTTTTACATGTATCTATTCACTTTCTTGGCTTCCTTGGACCAATGAATACTCTTATGAAGAGATATAAAAAGGTGCTGAAGAGGACTAGATTGTCCCTTTGTATACATATGAAATGCCCTGGAAGCTAGCTAGGTTAAGGATTGTATGTATCTGTTCTAGAACAGAATTTAGGCTGCCCAACGCTGGGATGGTAATTTGCAACTTTAACCAGTTTGGAGAGCAACAAAATTTGAAAACTATGTTAAGGGCCAGATAAACTTCTCCATTTCCAAAAAGGGACAAATAAGAAGAAATGTTCCTTCCCTAATGCATAATTTCTCCTTTTCTAGTGTAAAATATAGTAAATTACTCCAAACATAAACTAATCATCAAGAAGGCAACAATACTGTTAATGGTTTAAGCATAGTACTCACTCTGAATTTACTCTGCCTTATGGAAATATCAAAGTCATTTTCATTATGCTCAGAGGTTTAATATAGCTATTAGAACAACAGCTACTCTACTGGTGTTACACCACCAGATTTGTTAAGTTGATTCAGCACTAGAACTATGACTCTTATTCTTCCAGTTGCATTTGTGAATTTGTTTTTGTTTAAGTTTGAGTAATTGAAGTCTTGTGGGAAGTAAAGTCATTGTTCATCTGCTTATTTCAATCTGTGCTGGGAAAGCCAATTTTCTCTTGTTAAATTATATTTCTAATGTTCAACAGGGATAGTTGCAGATACTTGCTGTCATGCCTTGCTTTCTCTGAAATACATCTTAGCTGACTCTCCAAGCTGTCTTATCACCCCCTGATGTTTCAGCAGCAAGATGATTCATTCAGAATGGTCTTACCCCATATCTGACATCTCAAATCTGTGAACTGAGATCATCTGAAAGGGATCTGAAAGTGGTATTCTGTAATGTGGCTAATGCAGAACTATTATCTAAACACAGCAATGAGACCAGGCCAGATTTTTTTTTTTTTTTTTGGTGAACTTTCTGCTTTGAAGCTGCAAGCCCACATCCATGCCCCCACTTCCTTTAGTACTACTTTTTCCACACCTGTGTTGCTTCGGGCTCCTCAGATGCCTTTACAGCATCTGAGCACAACCCTTGGCTATAGTGGTGAGAAGGGCAAATCTTGATGTAAGTATTCTGTCAGAATAAATGACACTTCCTGCTTGCCATGTTGACAAGAAAAAAAAATTTAAAAAGAAACAAAAATATTTTGCCAACCAGAACACTCTTCCTTTGACAAACAATGCAGCTTGCAGTACTTGGGAACTCTCTTTAAACAACAGTTTTTGAGGCTCTGGTTGTTTTACTTATGCGTTTCATTGAGGCCAGAGTCTTTTTGAAACATTATATCAACTATCATATAAATGCAGCCTCTTAAAAAATAGGCAAACGCAATGTAATTTTAGAGTATCATGCCATAAACCAATACAAATTTTTTCTCTTCTGAACTGAGAACCAGTCTCTGGTCCACATTTAATGAACGAATAGAGCAGCTTTAATGAGTGATGAAAAGTTGATCTATGTCCCACTGAAGTAAATGGATGGCTTTTTATCAGGCTTCAAATACATAGAATAAAGCAACTGTCTTTGTTACTTTTTGAAAGTGCTAGAAATGTTTTGCACATTATGAAAAAGTGAATTGCTGAGTTTCATCATAGTTTTAGAGCTGACCTTAAGTGTTAATAAGCTTTCTTTCAGAACATCATTGAATGGAAAACAGCCAATTGTGCGATAAAGCCAAGTGAATATTTGGGGATAGAATGAGAGAATGTGCTTGGCTTCTTGTTTTTCTTTGGTTGCTTGCTTTTCTTTTCTGTTTTTTTTTTTTGTTTTTAGATAAGCATTTAAGGCATATGGGATAGCATAGGCATTCTCTTAAGACATTTAAGGAGATATCATCTGAATCCCTTATTTTCTCAGGGTACTGAAGGAGAAAGTATTGATTAGTGTATATGCTGGAATTCACATCCTATTTGTAGAGAGCTAATAAAAAAATAAAAAGACTGAGGTCCCAATAGAGTTTTAGCAAAAGTAATGGTAACAATAATGACTTTCCTACAAATGCTTTCACATGTTTGGAAAATTTTCTGTTCTCTTTTAATAGCTATTAGGCTTGTTACACTGAAGTGTATAGACTTAAAGGAAATTAAAACGAGAATATGTACACTGTTGCACTATTGTTATACTATTTCTAGGGTTTCTTTATCGAGATTAACACACTGTCTTAATGTTTAGTTGTCATCCCATGCCTGCATTGGTCAGCTGGAGGCAGTATCCCAAATTCAGCCTCTCAAACTGACAAAAAATATTGAGAGGAATGTAGTTTTTGAAGACAAGTAGCCAGTAGCCATGAGATTTGCTGTGTAAAGAGCAATTAGAAGATCTGTTTGCAGCAAAAGCTCTTGAACACAGCTTAGAGAGATTTTGAACAAATCTTCTGCTGCCTGGGAATATATTTCAAACACCCAAGGAAAAATATTTCTCAATACTGCTCATCGTAGGTCGTGTGGTTTTGTCTGTTTAACTACTGTAGTCCAAAGACACTGTTTCCTCCTTCCCAAGATTATTTGAGTGAAACACTTCAGATCTATCACTGAATACATTTATTTCATGCTGAGGAAGAAAATGTATTGTGAAGAGATAAATTAATTTGCCATTTCTATTCCAAAGAGTAATTCTTCCAGGACACTCTCAGTACCTGTTCTTGCAAAGACTGGTTTCTGAGCTTGCATCAATAAAACCTGGTCCTTCATGTGGCCTGCTGTAATGCATATATATATTTTAATGCTTCAATTAATAATTCAGATTAATTCATAATGAATTAAGGAAAATATTATAAAAATCAATATAAATAATTCATGATGTCTTTTTGGTTAGAAAGGTAATTTCTCAGAAATTATAAGGAAAGATATCATTTACACAAACCTCTATCTTCACAATCTTACACTGACGTAGTAATTATTATCACTCAGATTGGCATAAGAATAATCATTAAATAGGTATTTAGTTACAGGCAGATGTCTTGAAAATCTAATAAACTGTTGGATCAGTATCAGGAGTGTTGTCCCATATATTTTGATAAAAATATCTCTATTTATAATTAGGAACCAACCAAAATTTTTCATGGTCATAATAAATGCAGGTGTGTATGTACACATACTCATATACAAACACATATATGTACACACACTTGTGATCTTTAATTAGTCTTTGTTCAGTAGGAAACATGACAGATGAAAAAAATGAGTCATGGAGTTCATAATGGTTGGGGTTGGCAGGGACCTTTGGAGATTACCTGGTCCAACCCTGCTGCTCAAGCACGGCCAGCTAGAGCAAGCTGCCCAGAACTGTGTCCAGATGGCTCCATCTAAGGATGGAGACTCCACAAAATCTCTGAGCAGCCTGTGTCAGGCACTGAAAAAGTTTTTCCTGTGTTTCTGTTTGTGCCCATTGCCTCACTGAGCACCTCTAATAAGAGCCTGGCTCAGTCCTCTTAGCACCCTCCCAACAGGTATTTCTCTTCTTTAGGATTATAAATCCCAGTTCTCCTAGTCTTTGTTTGCAGGTGCAAGGCTACAATTCCTTCATCACTTGGTGGCCCTTTGCTGGACTGTTTTCAGCTCAGTGAGCAACAGAGAGCTCTCAGCTGTGAAACTCAGAAGTGGACACATTACTCCAGGTGTGGCCTCACAAGTGCTGCATGGATGTAAATGCTGGGAAAAGTAGAGAGTAGAGGTGAGTCGAACTAGATTCTAGTCAAGTCGAATTGAGAAAAACACTGAACAACTGAGTTTGCACTGAGCAGAAACATTTATTTTACATCTAGAATGAGTGATTTCACACGTGGGGTAATGATGGGTCATATGTCATAGTTAACCTTTTTCTACCCTAAGCAAAAGAACAGTTGTTTTCTAACAGAGAAGAAAAACAAATAGATAGTGTTGCAGTTAGTGTTTGTGAGCTAGCTAAAGACTCCAAGATTGCATCAAGATAAGGTACTAAAATAATATCTAAATGCTGAGCGCTTATGTGCGTTACTATTCTTTTATATGTTTGTGAAAGATGCACGCGTATTTCAATAGATGTATCTTGAGGGAAGACTCACACCCAGAATTTGAAATAAACAAAGCAGGATTGTTTAGTTTTCACTTCTTGTTAACTGCAAGGCCCCCTTTAACTTATTATTATGTTTTTCCAGTGGATTCAGTGTTGACAAGAGCAAAGGGTTACAGTCCTCTGCCTCCTGCTGGATATTTTGTTCACTGGCATCTGAGAGCCGTCTGGAATGTGAAGGAACTGACGAGTATACATAGATAATCTTTTCTATAGTATGTTTATGGTGACAGATTGAGAGGTCCCTGTTGCTCTGCTGCTACTCCCAGTAACTCAGAATACTAAAGACCTCTGCAACTTCTTTCTTCAGTTGTCTCTTTTCTGAAGAGTCCTTATCCACTTAGCACACTTACCATGGAAGCTATTGCAAACCTGCAATTATTGTTGTGCTTCTTTGAACACTTGCTGATCTTTCATCCTTTTGTAAATAGTGGGGGGGCAGAACAGTGCACAGTAATTAAAATGAGACAAACTCCTAGATTTATAATGTGGTACAATAATATGTCCTAATACTCCGTTTATTTTTAATAACTAATAGCCAATAAAATATATTCTTATAAACTGGTTAGAATCCTTGTTCATCAGTAGCAATAGAGGCTTCATATATATAACATTCCACATTTCCCCCACTTTTTATAGATCTTATTTGAATCTGCCATTTCAATACCCAGGTGTTGACTTTTGCAGTGATGCAGTCAGTTCTATGACTGCCTCATCATGCTCATCAGGCGCTGTCACCTTACTTCTCCCTTCCTGTTCCATATCCCTCAGGAATATGTAACTCTGTAATGCCCTGCTGGCAATGGTCCTCTGTATTAAAAGTGCATTGTCTATTTCCTTCACCCAGGATTCTGTCCTCTGAAGTTATTCCTTTATCTTTTTATCCCTGAGAGGATCTTTGACTTAAGATCCTTTCTTGAGGGAGCTTAATTTAAAAAAATTAAGCAGAACAATGTGTTCAGAGAGTACCTCCTAGCATGAAATTTGATTTCAAGTGAAAGTTTAAGCACTCATCACTCAAAAACTCTTAACTTCCCCAAATCAGCTATTTTATAAGGTTAATGCAACATTAACATCAATGCAATCTTATTTTTTTCAGCCAATTGCAAATATTTTACTCATGTTCATCATTAACGTGGCATTAGCTAAGTATAACTTATGCTGTGGTCAGATGTTCTTGTGGTTTAACGTGCATTCAGTTGCCCAGTTCTTTTTCTGGGCAAACAAGAAAAGCAGTGAAATAAGTTTAAAAGAGAAAAGAAACTAACATAAACTTACTTCTATGGGGTTTGTCATCCTGCTTAATTTTACAGCTTCTGTTAGTTAATTGATGTAGGACTGGGGCAGTTGCATTTTTGTCAAGCAGAACCACACCATGTCTTATGCTTGTGTTTTGGAGACTGTAGTGTTGGTGGTTCAGCCAAGGCCCAGCAGGGGCCAGGAGGAGTCCTGCCCTCTATGCAGCATCAGGAGAACCCTCTGTCTCTGTGCTCCTAACACTGTGAGTGAGTACACGGCCACATTCTGCAGGCTGCCTTTGGGGAAGTACTCCTTCACCACTCTTCACAGAAACTCAGTAGGATGACCTCCTTCTGGACCCCATAAGTGCATTTATTACCCCACAGCAGAACAGTTATATACAAATGGGTTTTTTATTATTATTTTTGGAGGTCCCTTCAATAGAAAGTTCAGTTATGGCCCTCTTTTCAAATAACTTTCCAAATAAAGTGAGAAAAAGTTGGGTAAGATTGCGAAGATGATACACTAGGAATAGATAACTGAGAGGAAACCAAAAAAATCTAGAACAAAGTAAGGAAATTGAGAGGGAAGGGTGTGAAAGTGGATGCAGGCACTATGAGACAAACAGCATGAATAATTCTGGTGGTGCATGTTTTTGTATCTCTGCTTATTTTCGCAGCATGCCTAATGTGCTGTTTTTCAGGAGAAAATGTAATGTCTTGTGAAGTAGGATCACTGGGCGATATAGTCTATTCACCTCTGAAGCTTTTAGAGCTACTTACACATAAAATATTTTCTGGAAGTGTCTTTTTGTTTTTACCCACTTACATAGATCATTCTTATTATTCAAATTCTTATTCCTTACTAAGATGCTAAAAAAGCTTGAAGAAAGCTTATAAATGTTGCCAATTTAGCTACCTCCCATAGAAATAACTAGCAGAATAGTAAATATGTCACTATTAAAATTTGGAAACTTTCTGTGGTTACCTTATTGGACTTTATTTTATGCCCCAAGGAGATTGCAAGGTTTTGTGTTACTGTCCTTTCAAACAAAGTTCTCATACATCACCCCTTCCTCATTTTTGCTGTTAGTGGTGTATGCTGCATAGTAATTTTCAGTTGACTTTTCAGCTTTAGCCACAGCATAAACATTTTTACCATCAATGTAGAGCAATTGCAATGAGGTGAGTACAGTTTTGCTAAAACATCCTTAAGTGGGGAGTCTCTGACAGTGTTTCGTAAAGAAAAGAAACTATGGTGTATTCTACAGCTACTTATTGTTTAAATATTGTATTTTCCCATTATTGTTCTTTATTTTTAGCATTTTCTTTCGAGATGTTCAAAATCATACTTTTGGTTTTATCTTATCCTTTTGGATTCTGTCCTGCTCTCAGACATAGACAAGACTACTCCAAATATCTCGGCTTTTTTGGGTGTTTGAGACATAGATTAGTTCAGCGCATTTCAGTCTCTTTCAGAAAATAACTTCTGTGATTCTAAGATTAATTCTATGGTTAATATTTTTTTTTATTATCACATCCATGTTTGAAAAGACAATGCAGTCTGATTGCAGTTTCCCCTACATGTCACTGCTACCAAGCCGTTGTAGAAGGCCACAAAGCTGGTCAGGCAGAACTTGCCCTTGGAGAAGCCATTCTGACTGTCTCAAATCACTTCCATGTTCTCCATGCACCTTAGCAGAACTTCTAGGAGGATCTAGAACGTTCCATGACATTCTTAGACACAGAGGTGAGGCTGATTCCCAGGGTCCTCCATTCTACCCTTTTGAGAGATGGGTGCAATATTTCCCTTTTTCCAGTCACCTGACACTTCGACTGACTGCTGTGACTTTTCAAATCTCATGTAGAGTGCATGTTAACCACACCACCCAATTCTTTCAGACTTCTGTGATGCATCTCATTGGCTCCCATAAACTTATGCACATTGAGGTTCCTCAGGTGATCATGAACCTGGGAAACATTTTGCTGCTCCAGTCCCCATCCATTTGAGAGGTGTGGGAAGAGAGATTGCCATTGAAGACTGAGGCCTGTTACTGAAAGGAAAGGGGACCCTGGTAACAAAGGATGCAAAGAAGGCAGAGCTACTGAACATCTTTGCATCAGTCTTCACTGGCAGAACCAGCCCATGGGAGTCTCTGACCCAAGAGACCAGGGTAAAGGGATGTTGGAAGGAAGGTTTTCCATTAGTCAGGGAGGACTGGGTTAGAGAACAACTAGGTAAATCTGACATCCACAAGTCCAATGGTCCTGATGGGATTAATCCAGGAGTGCTGAGAGAGCCAGACAACACCAGCTAGGTTGCTCATGTTCTAGAGTGATTGTAAAGGTCATGACCATCAGGAGAGGTGCCTGAAGGCTGGAAAAAAGCAAGTGTCACCCTGGTCTTCAGAAAGGGCAAGAAGGAGGACCCAGAGAACTACTGGCCAGTCAGCCTCACATTGATCCCTAGGAAGTGATGGGGAACCTCATTTTGGAGCCCATCTCTGTCCACATGGATGATAAGAAGCTGATCAAAAGTAGTCAGTATGGATTCACTGAAGGTAAATAAATCATGCTTGACCAACCTGACTGCCTTCTCCGGTGAAACAAATACCTGGGTAAATGAGGGGAGAGCAATAGGTATTGTCTACCTCAACTTCAGCAAAGCTTTTGACACTGTCTCTCACAATATCCTCACAGGCAAACTCAGGAAAGGTGGACTGGATGAGTAAACAATGATGTCAACTGAGAACTGTCTGAACCAGAGGGTTGTAATCACTGGGACAGGGTCTGACTGGAGGCCTGTCACTACTGGTATTCCCCAAAGTTCAATACTGGCCCCAGTATTGTTCAACTTGTTCATCAGTGACTTGGACGAAGGGGCAGATGCCTCCTCAGCAAGATCACTAATGACACATACTCTGTAGACAATAGTAGACAAGAGGCAACAGGCAGAAGCTGATGCACAGGAAGTTCCACCTGAATTTGAGGAAGAACTTTACTGTGCAGGTGACCACACACTGGAACAGATTGCCTGGACAAGATGTGGAGTCTCCCTCACTTGTGATATTCAAGAACTGCCTCGACACAATCTTGTGCCACGTGTTCTAGGATGACTCTGATTGTGCAGGAAAGTTGGGCGAGATGACCCGCTGTGGTCCAACCTCACCCACTCTGTTATTCTGTGATTCTGTGAAAACTGTTATTGAGTATCTCAGCCTTCTCTTCAGCTATTGTTACCAGTTTTCCAGCACTGTTTATCAGCATAGGTATGCATTTTTTTGCCTTCCTTTTCTGGTTAACATACATATAGAAGCCCTCCTTGTTATTCTTGGTGTCCCTTGCCAAATTGAGTTCCAGCTTCGCCTTGGTTTTGGCCTTCCTCACTCCATCCCTACACAAACAAACTTCATCCTTATACTCTTTTCAAGTTACTTGTCCCTGTTTGCATTGCCTGTGCTTTTTTTTTATTTTCCTATAGTTTGACCAGTAATTCCCTACTCAGCCATGCTGGTATCTTGCCTTCCTTGTCTTGCTGTCTCTCAGTTCTCACAGTCATCTCCTTTTACAATCCAAGTTTCCTGCCCCTTTACTGACTATCTCCTGTCTTGAATTCTCTTTGCTTTACTGTATCTATTGGTCACTTTTTGTCCATCATATTTTTGCCTAACTCTATGCACAAGTATCTCCCCACATATACTGGCAGCCCTGGAACTTTCTCCACAAGGTCTTTTCTACTTCTTCTTCTTCTTATCCCAGTACTTGACCCAGACCATTGTCTGATGTCTGTCTGCCTTCCATGTCTTCTTCCTCTATTTCCCCATTGTCTTCCATTCTCTTCCACTTCCTTTTTCTTCCTGTTCATAGGCCTCTTGATCATGTATTTAAAGTATAAGTATTGCAATAATATGAGTGCTGAACTTTCAAAAATGTGACTAAAAGTGTTTTTAAAATATATTTTCAATTATTTGTGTGTATCTCTGTGTTCATGCTTCAGAGTATATTTCGTTCATAGGCTAGAGCTTTTCTTTACATACTGAGTGCTAGAAGTGTACATGCTTAGCAAATGGAAGCAGATGTTCTCATACAATATCTTGATTCCAGCAGCTGAGGTTTCAGAAAGACCGTCAAATGTTTCTAACTCTCACAATAAATTACGTAACTTGGCACTAATATGCTGATAGTACACTATCAGTAGTGCAGATCTAAGAACTTTGAATTTTTGTCACTCTGTAGGGCAGACATACTGAGGTGTGGGCTCCTTCACATCATGCATTTAGGAGCTGAAAACAGAACAGCATGGTTGTGATGTCTGCATTAAATAATGAGGCAGAACATAGTCCTCTAGAGCAATAGGTTTCCCACTGTGTTGAGTCACTAAGCAAGCTGTCACTGTTGATGATGTACTCTTATTTTTAGAAATCCTTCAATGAAAGTCAAACTGAACCCTACGATGCCATATTTTACATTGCTTTAGTTGTCGTGATGCCAGTTTTCATTATTATTGATGTTAAACACTTAAAGAATATTTCTGGGTTAAGCAAAAGGTCTTCACGCGTTTCAATGATTTATGAAGCAAATAGGCTTGCTAGATGTCTGTGAAGTGCCACTGATGGATTCAGTGAATGCAGCAGTAAAGCACCCATTACAGCACCTAGAACACAGTTTCTAACTGGTTTTTGTTCCATTTAGAAGTTATGAAAGAGGCTTGATGATGCTTTTAGCTGAGAAATATTTTAGAATGTAATGGTTTTCTCTTGAAGACTAATTCTATCTGAAACAGTGTGGAAAATGACAAACAGCTTTAAGAAGGAAGAAAATGCATTGTGTTACTGTTTTGTGAACCCTAGCTGTATCATGCAGCCTCTTAGGATAGCAATATGATGTCTCAAGATAAGCTGCCAGAGTCTTCTACTCATGCACTCCATAAAGAAGCTTTTTTTCTACCAGGCTAACTTTAACTATGGAGATACTTTCTACTGTCATTGCTTGACACCCACTTTCCCCCTGCACTTAGATTACAGTATTCATCTTACTTATCTTTACTGATCTAAAAGTGAGATGTCTAAGTTTCATCTAGGATTGATGGAAAGAGACATGAATTTCCAAGGAAGATTAGTACCAATTGTATTAGTGATAGCCAAGAGAAAAGTTTTCATTGCTATTTTCATGTTTAAAGCCGTGAAAAGGAAGAGATACTACTAAATCCTAACCAGGCTGAACCCTGCTTTTCTTGCCATCTCTGGTGGTTTTTAGGATGGTTAAAAGTAGGTTACTCCTTGCATTGTCTTTCACAGAAATGCAGATATGTTATTGTTAAAACAGTTATAAGAGCTTCAGCATCCACAGATTGCTTCACAAAGTTGAAACATTTGATTGACGAAGCAATCCCTTCCCACTCAATCCTTCCATAAATCTTCTCAAACCTACAAACAAAAATCCAACTATCTAAATAAAACAGCAGCCACAAAATCTTTTTTCTACATCACTCTTATCAGAAGATCGTACCACCTATTATAAAAACATATACAATTTTTTTTCCTACACGTTAAGGAGGGACAAGAAGATATTTCAGTATGGAAGGAACTATTGCTTTGAGTAAACTCGTATGTTTGAAAACTGGGAATATGGAAAATCATGGCTAGTCAAGTCAGTAATGCTAATTCAAATTAACAGCGCCCTCAAATTTGGAATTGTTTTTCATAAAAGATGCAGAAAACCACATAGTTAAATGAAAAATGACCCTCAGACAGTGACTGGAGGGCAAAAAGTGAATTCAAAGACTTTAGATTTTGTTATAGTCATGTGCCACACTTTATGCACTATAAACTTACTTAGGTGGGAACTGTTGTACTTCATGTAGGAGTATTTAAAACAGATGGAAAATTATAAGATCTACATAGATTACAAAAACAAACAAACAAAGAAAATTAAGAAAAAAAAAAAAGGTCCTGAAGACTTCTTATTGTCATCTTGTTTCCCAGTACAATTAAGAGTAAACATGGTGTCTCAGATCAATCCTAAAGCATGTGTATTTTCTTCCTTCTCTGTAGCAGTGGAGTTATATTACACTGCAGTTAAACTTGGGACAAACCCATACTGATATTTAGAAGAATACAGGGTGTGATTAAGTACTGGGTAAGTGCCTTACATTTTCTGAGTACTGAATCCCAAAATAAAGTGGGATTGAATGTGTTTTTTTCAGTCCTGCAAAGCTTCTTGAAGCCTAATTCCCAATGGCTTGGTTACCACAAGAGGCCAAAATCATTCAAAGCTTTAGAAGTTAATAGCCAGAATAGCTAATAAACTGATTATTAAAGTGCTGAGCTTGGATACCAGAGGAAGCCAAAATCATACCATTATAAGAGATTATAAGAAGAGTAGCTAATGACCTGATAATTAAGGTTTAATATAAGGATTATTATTGATCTAAAAAGGGGTGCAAGTCATAGATAGAAATCAGTCGTTTGAGTTAATGCAGCAGTAAGTTGAAGCAGAAGGTCTCCTACCTGACGTTTCCTGCTCTTTGGCAACTAGGAAAAAATTCCATTGCTTTAGAATTTTTCACAATTTTGTGGTCAAGAGGCAGAAGAAGAAGAGAAAACAGAGAAAATAGCTTTAGTTCTGTTTTTGAACTGAAAGCTATTTGTACAAAGGCACTGGATGCACTGCAAGAGTGAAAGCAAGAGAATAACAAATGAATGGGAGCCATTCAGATATCAAAAAAGAAAATTCACAGAAAAAAAGTTAAATCAGTATATCCACAATAAGAATTTAAAACTGTATTTTCATAAATAACATCTAAACAATTTTTAACTTAGTATTCTGAATAGGTGGCAATTGTGATGCATGTAACTACAGCTAATGAAGGTCAAAATTCTTTTCACCCATGAACTGATTGATAAAAGTCAATAAAATAATGCTGTCCAGTTTTTCCACGAAAATTTGGGAGGTCATGAAAAAGAATCCAAAAGACAATCAAGTAACGAAAAAATTCAGTTGCAAATCTAATATTATGGAAATCTGTTCAGTGTTTCTTTATCAAACTCTTGTTTGCACATACATTTCAGTCATGTTAGGGCTTACAAACTGGAAGTCATTGGTAACTTTGGTTAACAACTGGTGCAAATACTACAAAACACCATTAGAGGTGATGAGATACACAGCTTCCTAACTGTGAATCTGTATCATTCTCTTTTCTCATTTCTGTACGTGTAGATGTGAATATAAATTAATATATAAAACAAATAAATATATATGCATATTTATCCACAATAGTGGGTCCTCTTTTTGTAATTCCTGATTTAGAAATGCTTTCATAACTCCTGTTAGTTTTGTCCCTTTTAACTTCATGCATACAAATGTACAAGAAGTTCACTTGATCACCTGTCTCTCTCTCTCCCTCTCTCTCTTTTGAAAGCTTGCCAAAATTCCAGCCACCATCTAGACTATTAGTGCATTACTCCATATTCCTCTACCCCCATGCCAATTTTAAAATCCTTTTCATTTGCACCTTTTATAACTAATGGATGATACTTTGGAGAAAATTACAGTGACATTTGCAAAATGATGCTACTTTAAAAGACAGTGTTATTCTTCAAGTGAACATAGTGAAAAAATAAGCAATATATTTACAGGGGAAAAAAAAGGCTAATGTATGCTCAGCTTAACTTCATCAGAGGCACAAGATGACATAAGATGATGCATTTTTTTTACTTTCAGGGTGGTAGAAATATTACCAGGTTTCAAAGAGATCAACCTGGACTCAGGCTGCTGGTGCTGAAAGCTGATTCATCAAGCCATCATGACTGAGAAAAGCACTTGGCAGTTTATTGACTTGAGTGGGCTGTTACATCCGGATGACTTTAATGAAACTTGGTCACCTGTTTACAGCTTGTGCATGAAACCTTTTCTGAATAGGATCTTAAGACAGCATTCAGGGGCTCTTTGTAGTTGTTAAGTTCAAAGGAGATAAGTGGGTAGGAAAGTAATTGAATCTACAGGTAGAAGGTTGCTGTTGCCTTTAATTTCTACCTTTTCGCCTTGTCATTCACTGGTACAAGAAGTGTATCTGTGGTGGATGGACATTTAAAGGCACACATTTGGAAATCCTGTTTTGGTTTAAATACCTGTGAAGAGAGATTTGCAAACAGTGATTAAACCAATACAAAAAAAAATATTGATCTTTGATCAGAGTAAAAGCTACTGAAATGTGGAAACCTTCTGCTATGTCACATTTTATTTCTTCCTATTTGAATTTAAAGGAAACCTGCAATGCAGCTGGAGCTGGTGTGGACAAAGTCCCTACACAGCAGCATGAAGGGAGAGAAAGGAGCTGTGTATTCAAGGTCTTGTAGTGCAGGACCTTGCGCCATTCATGGTCCCAGTCAGTGGCAGTTTAGAAATTAGTTTTCTAAATCTTTCACCAACTGTTTTAATATATCTGGGTTTTCATCTCTTTATTAAGGTATTGGACCTAAGGATTGCAAACTTTTAAAAAGCTTTAATTCTGGCTTTCTTGATGGTCTACAGTCTGGTAAACGTGAAGATTTTTGCCCTTTCTGTGAAAAAGACCAGTGGAAAATATTTTGTTTAAATTCAGATGGAGCTGCAGAGAACTTTGGGGTTTGAAAGATTAGGTAATGAGTAAAAGAAATAGATGGAGATGAAATATGGCTTCCTATGCATGGTGTATTTCAGGGAATCATTAATCCACCTGAATATGACCATGAGTTATGTTCGCGGTATTGCACTAGAATGTCTCAAAAAGGGTATTTAGATGTACTTATGAAGTCAAATATGATAAGACTATAAAATATTGATTATTTAGCACACATTATAGCAGTAGACTATCCAGACCTTATTTTCCATGAGGAAGACAATGCAGTAATTAATCTTTCTATCTCTCAGTTTTATTTCTGTTTATGTATTTTTAGGGCAGGAACATTAAAATGCTTCAATTTAGAGTTATAGTGAGAACTGAACTGTGAATGTTTAGTTTGTACAAATGTCTTCTATCACCATGTTGAAAACAGGTCATGTTTTCTTCTTTATTTTTGACAATAAAGAACAAAAATGGGTACTAAAATAGCACCTGGGTTTTAAAATTCAGTGACTAATTTTAGAATTCTGACCTTCTGATTTGCACTTACTGCTCACCAATGCTTATGTCATTAGGAATTAATTAGGTAGTCAATGAGGTGGATCTTCAATTTAAAGCTTGCACTCTGGATTTTTAAATATTTTCTTTTGCTTATAAAATTGCAGAGGCAGTTAAATGGTTATACTATTTGCTCACTGAGAGTTTGCTACCACAAAAAGCAAAAAGTGCTCTTGTTGTCCATGGTCTATGCACTTTTAAGTAAAAAAATACTCTATTACGTCAAAAATTGCTGCAACAGACCTGAACATAATAGCATTATTTTGCTCTTCAAAAGCAGAAGGAAAGCATGCATAGTACATACCAACAGAACTGAGCTAAATTCCCTACACTTATATTCCAGACAGTCTAGGGAGGAGTAGTTTAGAAAATTGGCACACCTAGTAGTGTAAGGATGTACCAAATGCAGGTCTTTTTACTGTTGAAGTACCCACATTTAGCAGCACAGTGTATTTTGAGTATGGAGTGGATACATCTGTGATAATTCACATGTATGAGTGCATGGCTAGAAAATGTTTAATTTCTTAGTGCTTGATGTTTTTGGTAGAATTTCACATATATCCAACTTATTTATTAACGAAAATCACATTGACTTGGGAGCTGAACACCCAGAGTAATTCTCAGCATTTCTTTCTGTGTGGAAGATTTGCACCTTCTCAGGCCTCAGCTTTCCTGAACAGGCAGGTTCAGACTGGTTTTCAGGTGGCAGGGCTGCAGCAGAACCAAACTGTCCAGGTCTATCTGACCCCATCCCTGGGGTCCATACCTTCATGGACCCTAAGACTGTGACTGCCACCTGAGTCACATCCATGCCTCTACAGCACCGTGTCACAAACACTGTGAAGGGCAAGAGCCACCTTGAGTGGAAATATAATGGAAATATAATATATGGAATTTTTTATGGAATTTTTCCATTTAAGGGAAAATAGGAATTGGGGTAGACAAGACTATAAAGAAGAGGTCTGCCAAGAGGTCTTCTTAAAGTCTTGCAACTGTAGAGTCTGCACCAGTCTTCACAGCCCTTTATTTCAGTCTTTTACCTTTTTTAACATTACAGAGTTTTTCTTAATATCTGGCTTGAATCTCCCTTGTTGCATTTTAATTCTGCTATTTTGCATCAGCACACCTTATTTTACTCCTGTTTACAGTAGATTTTTATACCTGTAGATTTTTATTATTGCCTGCATCTGTTTATTTTCTCACACAAATAAATTATCCCAGTTTTTGCAGTCTCTCTTAAAGGAATAAGTTTTCACTTTATTGTTGTTGGAGGAAGTCTTGTGTATGTCACATCTTTCTTGAAGTATGTTTTGCAAAACTGGGGTCTCATTGGTATTGGAGCTGACTTCTACCTTCATTCTTAACAGGCATCAGTAGAGCAGAAGGGCTGCATCAAGGCACGTGTTGACATATAGATACCTGTTTCCACTTACACATGCCAATTTATTTATTGACTTTGTTCATAATAGCACAGAATTTCTGGCTTGTGTTTACTGTGTGATATGCTACAACCTCTGCACCCTTTTCTGAAAAGCTGCTCTCAGCTGTCTCTTCTCCCTCTTCTGGATGCAGATGATTGTCTTCTTGTGTGTCTTTGTCTTCCTTTCTTTTACGAAATTTCTGTAGCTTCTAAAAGAGGTTTTGAATTCCAGTGCTGTCTTTTAATGTGCTTACTAGAGCTGTAAGGTTGTTGTGACCAGCAGGTCATAAAAGCATTCAGGTTCCAAAACATTACTGCAAGTAGGAAGTCATATTGGGTTCATAAAGCTCCCTGTGAGATCCCATTCCTCTACTATGGGAATAAAGCAGGTTATGATTCTCCTCAGCGAGGTTTTTTTTTAAACAGTTTTAAAAAATTTAATTACTTTACAGTACTTTTGCAATGTGGTTTTTTTTGCTGAGTTTTCTTATGAGGAAGCCCAATTAAACTTTGTCAAATACTTATTAAAATCAATATACATAGCTTTGACTGCTTTTCCCTATCCATGTGAACTGTTTTCCTTTCACAGAAGGAAATTAGTCTGGTCTGACATGATTTATTCCTCATAAATCTATTCTGGCTGTTAGGTATTTCCTTTTTACCTTACACAGAGTTTATTTGATTATCAATTATTAGTTTTTTTCTGCAGTTAAATTATCTGTACATTCTTGTCTTTTTATGGACAGTGTTGTGAAACAACATCATTCTGATATAAACTGTAAGATATATATGAATGAGGATATTTTGAGGGGGACTACAGCTGAATCAGCCATCCAGCCCTGGCAGATGTTGGCATTGCTGCCTTCAGCCCCTCATCAAAGACATTGCAACTGCACCAGCTGACTCATATCCCATCAATACATGACTGTTGTCTTTAAAGGATCTATACTCCATGGGAAAGATACTTCAGAAACATTATTTTGCAGTGGAAGAGAAAGATCCAGATTGTGAAGGTGGGTTTTATTTCAGGTCTATTTCTTCTACAGCCTGGGAATAGTGGATAGCAGTGTGTTGGAGAAGAGGCAGGACAGGAACATCTAGATGTTAAGAAGCAGAGAAAAAGCTTTTCAAGACTTCTGATTCTCCATGTTTTGGAAAAAAGTCAGAAGCGACTTGTTTTAAGCGAAGTAAAATATCAGAATAAAGCAGCAAAAAACACACCACTAAGTGCCAAAAGGGAGTTCGGGCAGGTGCAATCCTACTGCCTTTTGTGAGCAGGTTCAAAAGAGAAAACAAGTTGTTTGTTTGTTGTTTTTTGTTGTTGTTTGTTTGTTTTTTGTTTGGTTGTGGTTTTTTTAAATGTTAAATTTAAAAATTTTTTTTGGCCAACTCATCATGACCTACTGTAGATTAGCAGTGGTACTTTCCATTAACTATTCATGTGTAGCCTGAAAACTGAGAGCTGTTTCGCTAATCCCAGCTGGGATCTCAGAGCTCAGCATTGGAAGCTCTTTATAGGCTCCTACACCTTCTCGTTGTATTTGGACAGTGTCATGCCTACTTACAAATTGGGAAGCTGTTTGACTAGGTTGGGGTTCAGTAGCTTGCATAGTACTACAAAGATTGTTGTATTCTCTTCAGGATAAAAATCTTTTGGTAGCTCTCTTTACCCAGTATCATCATTCACTGTGGTGCCTATGCTGCGTAGTAACAACAAGAAACACTTAGGAAAAAAGTAAACAGGAAAGAGAAAAGAGCTTTAGTCTGAACAGCTAGGGCAAACAAGCTTCTTCTAGTGTGACAGATAAAGGAATACTCTTCAGAGTTACTAGGGATGTCATCAGATGCTTGTAATGACAATGTCAGAGAAACAGGCTTTCTGTGCATTGATGTCAGTCCTCAGTCCTCTGTTGTACGGTTTTGCACCATTACACATTTTGTACATTACACCATAGTGTACACATTTTACACCACCAAGAAATGATCAGAGTTCCCAAAGCGTAGGAACATAATTCACCATGGCTTCCATTTCTACCTGACCTATCTAGAGCTGCTGCCACTGACAAAAATACCAGATGTGTCATTGCCTAGAAATTCCTTTAAAACCTGCTCCTGCATGTCTGTTGGGATATTAACAGGTTTCTTTAGACAACTTTTGAAATAATTCTTTGATAGGTCAGTACCTGTACAATGTCATCTGCATGAGACCTCTGTCCTGTGTGGGCCTGAGATAAGATAATATTGTATTTTCAGTGCTACCTTGATGCTAATTCTTGGTCTAGTCTAATAATTCCCAGAGATGCTATGCAAATACTTGTCCATAAATAGCACTTTAAAGGATTTAGTCTTGGAAAGCACACCTAACTCATCTAAGTACATGTGTGAGCTTTTTGAAAGAAAGTAATTTTACATCCATTGTCATTTCTGTGTTTTTATCTTCCTTCATTGCTTACCTCTTTAGAGCTTGCTGGAAAACAACTGAATTTCACTAACTCTGAAATCTGTTGATTGCGTTTGAAGAGTGAAAAGGGTAAAGATGTAATATTGATAAAAAGTAGGGCAAAAGATTGACACCAACACTACTCTGAAAGCAGGAAAGTCAGGAAGGTGCAGCAGGAGCCTTGTGCGTTCTCTTATTCTAAGGCGATAACAGAGCCAGTAAAGATAAACATTTGGGGTGAGGAAGGAATATTTCCTCTGATTACTGCTGCCAGGTGGAAAAAAGAGCAAAACTGTGAGTTATGCTGTCAACACCAGGTCACCAACAGCCACTGATGTTATTTAGAGCCTGTGGATATGGTTATGTATGTTCATAGAAAAAAAGCAGGAGGAGCAAAAAGAAAAGATAGAGATGACAAGTAGATACCAGAAGAAGGAAGAAGATGACAACAGCTATTTAAGATAAGGATGGTTAACAAGTGCCATGAGGACTGGGAATGTGTGAAGTGGGACATTTAAGTGGAACATGAGGACTGCAAAACATTTAATCTGACCAGGGAAGATTTAACAGACTGGTTGGTAGGTCAGTCCAAGTGAAAATATTATTCTGTGTGTTTTGTGAAGAGAGTGGAGCTGTAGACGCAGGCTGGGTCTCTCAATGCTTATCAGGTCAAGTTAAGAACAAACTCCAGTATTCAGTGTTTTTTATTTTTATTACATTTTAATTACCAGAAAACATAGTGTATGCTTCTTGAATTCCAGTAAACACCCCTCGACTCTATTTCTATTCATTCTGAGTCTATGGAAATAAAACCAGTCCTGGGGCCAATTTAAGAACTTTGGGAGTTTTGTCACAGATTGGGTATGGATTTTGGTTTTTCTGTTTAGTTGTTGTTTTTGTTTTGTTTTTTTGTTTTGTTTGGTTGGGTTTTTTTAATGGGAAATATGTTGGTACTCTCATTTTAATACCTAATCCCTGATTCTGCAGCAAATTCACATGCAAAGGTGGCTAACACTATGCATACTGGACGTCAGTTATGTTCTAAGCATTGTGAAGCTTTCTTAGAAAAGACTGTGTGGGGTTTTCTCTTCTAATAAGCAAAATTCTTTTTAATAATCACCTAAACAGAGGTGTTATTCATTTCACATTTCTGCAAGAAAGTGTCAACATTGTAATGCTTTGTGATCATGTGTTAGTTATTAGCTTCATAATGAGTATAATGCTGTCTTAGTTGTCCATTAATACGGCAGAAAAATACAGTATGTTAATGTGTGCTCCCTTCAAGATTAGCTATGGAAAGTGAAAGTGCATTTCCTTGCAAATACAGTAAGAATCTATTAAACCTGTAACATTTGAGCATGGAAAAAGAATTATTTTGACAGGTTTGCTCCATTGAAAGTTATTTGTTTAAGAGGGCTTCTTAATATCATACATTTTCTGATTGCACGCTCAGAATTTATTTTTTCCTGTGGACACATCTCTTGCCTTGACAGGCTATATTATTTTAAGTTACAGGGATTCTGACATTATCTTGAGGATTTTTTTACAAATTATACATGCAGAGTGCTTTGAATATATAATGGAATTTCACACCAAATACAAACTTGCTCTGAACCACAACTGTTCAGTCCAGGTTACAGTCCAGATTCTCTTTCCCTTCCTAAAAGTTACATTGCCACAACAGGGGAAAAAGCATTGCTGCTACTGCTTCTCCTTCACCTTGTTTTTCTTTCAACTGTGTACTCCAAATCACCCATTGCAAGGACCTTAATATTGCTCTCTCTATTTCTTGGACTGGTTATAGGAGCAGGGGCTGTTTCAAGCTTTACCTTTCCAGCTTGATCCATTTTTGTGCTGCAGTGACTTCTCCTTTTAGAGGTGCTGCTTCCTGTTACTGCAGCCCTGGGTGGACATTTGAGCCGAAACAGTGCATACTACTATGGAAAGGTATCATTTCGGTGTAGTGTTTTAAAGCTGCACTAACTGGAGGAAGAGGGTACAAGCCCATTTGATTTCCTGCACTTCCCCTCATAAGGCAGAGGAGGATTGCCTGCACTGATGAGGCAGGGGAAGGGGTTAAACTGATAGAGAAGGTAACCTAGTTCCTGTATCTTCAGTCTCTTAAAGCGTTGAGAAAAGAGAACTCAAGTTGATGTCTTTTAGGGGTCACATATGGTTCCCACTGATGAAGCTGTTTGAGATATTTTTTCGATCCCTGTCAATAGGAGCCAGAGAGTCTGATGTTTATAGCTTTTTCCTCTTGGAAATTGTGCATGTGAGAAGTTCATACTCTTTGCCACATCCTGTAGTAAATGTTCATATCAGTTCTTTCCAAAAGATTGATTCCTAGCTTGCTGCAGCACAGTTCATCAAATCCTTAATACAGAGGTGAATGGATGGTAGTCTCTTTTTCATCCAAGCAATTGTAAGCCTGCATTTGGCTAGCAGTTATGCTTGTTGGATGAAGCATGACTGTTCAGTATTCAGTTTGCTTGCTATTGCCAGCAAACAATACGCTGGCAAGGGTTTACACTTTCTTTCTCTCGCCTTTTTTTTTTTTGTGTGTGTGCTATACAAAACCAAGCATGGGTAATGAGTGTCCAGAATGTGTATACTGATTCCTGTAGAGACCTAGATGTTAAAGTTTAAATGGAGAGTGAGTCATTTCAGGTCGTGCTGTTATCTTGTGTTACGTTCTCTGTACTAGTTAGATTTTGCCTAACATTATTTTAAGTTGCTGAAGAACATTTGCAGCTGACTCCTTTCCTTTACATCTCCCTCTTTTGTTTTCCCATTTAGATCAGTCTATCTCTCTGGTGACGTTAAAGGGAAATAACCAGGTAGGCATAATTTTCTGGCACAAAAACGTAGTAAAGAGGTTGAGAATGGAACGGGATTTGGCTTCTGAACACATTCCTTAGTTCCTTTGTAAGCCTCTGTCTATATTAATGTATTGCTGCACTTTGCAGAATAATATACTCACACGGGCTTCATAGTCATCTTTCTCTCTTCATTCTGAGGACCAACATGTTAGTTTTTCAACAGCTGTAATCAGGAAAATAAGAGCTTTAGAGTTTGCTTCAAACCCTGTATCTCTAAGCAATCTGCTGCTAGAAAGCTACTCACAGAGTTAGCATGAAACTATTCTAATTCTGTATTAATTGCTGTAATTAGGTTTTTTGCGTCATGATCAGATCAAGGAAGCCTAGAGAGAAAAAAAAAAAAAAAAGAACCCTCTTTATCCACAACTCTCCTAAAATGAGGCTCAGTATTGACATCAAAGGCGAAGGCAATGCAAGTCAGACTTTCCCAGCTGGGCAAAAGCCCTCATCTTCAGGGATGTCAGGGGCAATTTGGATCCACTAGAGCTGAAGTCATTCTCAATATACTGTCCTGCATGCAGACCTTGTGATTATTTTTTGTCCCAATGGGATCTGTTTGGTATTCCTGGTTTGTTTAGACCTCTCAGTTTTGGAGATTTTTTTGTCTTTGCTACAGGCAGACTTGTCCTTTCCTTATACGATCCCATATATGCACAAGGTACCTGTGAACAGTAACATCCCTCAGATTTCTCCTGACCAGTTTTGAGTGGTAAACTGGCTGTTCACAAAAAGTACCTGGTTGCAATCTGGGGGAATTTCCCAGTCTGAGTCTGAGGCTTCTATCATTCCTTGTGATGCAGGATGAGCCCTCATTTATACTGCTCTTTCCCTTTACGCAGCTGTTGTTTGCTATTTCCCTGTTATTAAATACTTGCACAAGGAAAGAAATATAAAAATGCTGATACTTGCCATTAACTATTTTTGATGCAACAACTAAGTCTGCCAACTGCATGAAGTGAATGCATTTTGTTAAGCACATCAAAAATGCATTTGTAAGAAAAGGCTCAGTGGGTCAGATAAGAAGGACACAGAGGCCAGTAGTAGCAAAATACCTTGGTTTCCCATCCACAAATTGTATTTTTCTTCCTTTGGTCCTTTGTGTGCTTGAATTATTTAGACTGTAAACTTTTTATGATGGGAACTACCTATCACAACCTGTGTTTGCAATGGCCACACATCAGCCAACCAACATCAGAGAATTCTTTCCCACCCACTCATTTATCTTGTAGCTCGCCCCATCCTTAGCATGTATTCTCATTGAAATTTGGGGTCTTCTACATGGAAGCCTTTATGCATCCCATTCCTTTCCATTCTTTCTGTCTCCTCCTTCATGACCTTCTCCAGATGGTACATCTGTAGGAAAAAGAATGAATTTAGAAATGGATGGCTTTCTTTCAATGGGAATTAAACTGCATTAGGTTCTCACCAATGCTTTATTTTGGGAGCAGGCTAATCTGCTAGACCTGGGAAAGAAACCATGTTTCCATTCAGCAAGCATTTTGGAAATGTAAACATTTTCTTGACTTGGATGAAATGCTAACATTTTAGGAATATTTTCAAAGTCCATATGCAAAGAGTTGTGAGCTGTGGAGGGCAGGCTGGACTTACACTAAGTCAACAAAAGCATGCTTTTAAGACAATCAAAATCCTTCTGTCTCCTAGAATCTTGGGTGTTTTTTTCTTAAAATAAAATGAAACAAATTCAGTTTCTTCCCCCTAGATTGCCTTGATATTTTTATAAAGTGCAACTTTTTCATTGGAAAGGGTTTGAAGAAGGAAGGTGAATTTGACTGAGCATCCATATTTTGGCTGAACAAGTCCAGATACTCTTATCCTTTTATATACTCTTGATTAACACTATCCCTGTATGTCCAGGAGAGTTGAGGTCGGGTATGAAGGAAGTGAATGCAGCAGTGTTCTGGTCACCACTCCATTCACCTTGTCCCCTAAAATTTCAGAATTTACATCTAATTTCAGGAAGAAAGGGAAGAGTGGGCAATAACGGCTCCATCCGGGTTTATAGTTCCCAAAAGCTACAGGTCTCCCAGGTGCACAAAAGAATTAATATTATTGGTGTTACAGGAGACAGAGCAGAAAATGAAGCTTTAATGTTGTGGTGTGCTTGTTTTGGCATGTCTGGAAGGAGTACCATTGTCAAGAAATCTCAAATTTTCCTTTTCTCAAGTAAGTGTCCATCTTTCACAGCAGCTGCCACTTCCCTCTGGCCCTTCTCACCAGAATGGTACCAATACCTAGGGTTATTTATCATTGTTCTTAATTATATGTTGAATTTTGTTTCTATATAACTGTACATGTTATGGACCTCTGTGGGAAAATTACTTGAGAGAGAACTACAGGATTGAGTTATTAAATATTAACAAGCAATAAATTTCAGATCACCCAAATTATAAAAATACCATTCCCATCCATGTGACAGTCTCTTCTCTCTTGCTCTGCATTTTTGGAAGATGTGGAATATGATCTTTTTCATGCTAATTTGTGATGACACCATCAGTTATTCTTTGAATGGTAAATATTATTACTTAGGTCTCTGCATTAGAAAAGCTCAGTTTGTCTGTTGGTTTTCCCATACCACAGGATTTGTGGTACAGTGTGAATCCATTAGATTTATTTTGCCATCTAGTACAGTATGTGTGGGAGGTATAGCTCCTAAGAATGTGTTTCACAGATCACTCATGTATGGAGACGTTAGGAAACTCAAATATTTTTTATCTGAAATTCCCCTTGCTCTCCCCTTAAAAAAATATAAGCAATGATGCAAATAAGTTTTCAAAAAGGTTGTTTTATGAATACATGTGCTATGTTCAGTCTTTTTAAAGAATGGAAATCACATAAATGACAATTCCAGAAACTGTAGATTTATGGCTTTTTTTAACTTTCCGATTATGCTGGCAATGACTAAAAAAAATAAAATTTTGTAATTTTGAGGAGAGAATAATGTACTTTTTTATTAAAATAGAAATGACACACTGCTGCATATCTAACTTGATTTAGTGTTTTTATTAGTTATAGAACTGTTTTAATACCTCACTAACTATTGCTTTCTCCCTCAAGGTTTTCATTGTTCTCATACCCTAGAAACAAATTGATAATTCTGAAAAAAATAAAGTATTTCTTAGTTGTTTGCTAACAGCAGAATAGCAATCAGTCACCACAGGGTTACTACAATGGGCATCATTATATCTGGATCCTTATCAATTTCACTATATGGGTAAGTATTATTGCTGCATACCGGAACTCCTTTGGTGTTATTGCTTAATTTTAATTGTGATTGTAAAATGTGAAAAATGTGGATATTTAAACCACAATTAAACACCTGCTATACTTGTTGTGCATTGGCATTTAAAGATATATTGAGTATTTAAAATCTGCTGAATCAGATATTATATTGAGGGGGCAAATAAAAAATAAAAAACCTGCGATTGGTTTGTAAGCAAATGTTTGCTTAAGGAAACAGTTGCCGGGAAATTTAATTTAGCCAAGTACGTGATGCAACATCTGAACCTTAAAATATTTTGAAAAGCAAATTTTGACATCGTGCTGTTTCTCATGCAGCTTCAGAGACTGCCAGTCCCTTGCAGCTTCCAAGAATCCCACTGTCCTATGTGTGTCCCTCTGACATCCTGCAAATGGAAAATCCTGCACTGGAAAACACCTGCCCAGCATTAACAAGATGTAAATGGCAGAAACAGCAGAATGTCAAGTTGCAGAGACACAAAGAAATGAAGGTTTTTTAGAAAAAGCCTCTGCTGACTACTCCCAAATTCTTAATTTCGTTTGAGAGTGAAAACATTTCTAAATTGCTTCTGGTTCTGTGGTGAGAAGCACAGAAAAACACATGAGCGCATGATTTTTGTTAGGCGTGTGAGTAATCTGAATGAGTTGGAGCTCAGCACATGTTGATGTGCTTTGCTGCCTTGGATCTGTTAGTGGTGTAAGGTGGTTTAAATCTAGCAGACATAAAGAGAGGCAGCCGCTCTCAGTACAATTAAATCTGCAAGCAGCCTCTACTGCACAGCCGGGCTCATGCACCTTTCTATATCCCATCTCTTTCCACTTCCTTAAAAATAGGTTGAAAAAATTGTATGGTCTGAAAAAAAGACAGATTTATCCTCTCAGTAAAGCCTGTTTTTCTGATATTAGAGGAAAAGTTTGCTTACAGGCATTAAAAAATTAACAGAATTTTATACCTTACTTTTTTGGTCTATTGTTGTTTTGTGCTTAGCCACTTGCAACTCAGAAGAAAAAAAAAAAAAATCATTGTATCAACTCAACCCTTCCATCTTTGCATAGACAATGGAAAGATTTTTCTGAGCCTTCAGATAGTTCCTGCCCATTCTGGAATAGTTTTTGGGGGATCTTTTGCTTCATGGTTTATGATCTAATCAGGTATGGACCTAGAACCAAATCCCTCCTCAAGCCAAACTGGCAGCTCTTGGAGAAAACTGTTCCTCTGCTTAGGAGAGGTAACACCAGTATTTTTCTTCAGCTGTGGAAGAGAGCTCAGTGTTTCTTAATGGTCTGCTGGTAGGCATCCTTGGTTGTGCATTGATTTAGATTTTATTTCCTGTAATCTAGACTCCTGGGAGGATTCCCGGGCTTCTTGCCTCTGTATTTCTGTTGAGTTTGCCTTGAACTTTGAAATGATTCAACATGATCTGCTGTCAGCCTCCTACTACACACCAGGCTATCAAAATAACTCCCTTTCCCTTCCTGAGAGAGTAGGGTTCCCAAGGCCACTTTATGGTCCTTATCTTTTCCTACTTGCTAGTTTGAAACCAGTGATATCTGGCTATTAGCTGTGGAAAAGCAAAGACTGTTTTGATACCTAATGCAAGCAATAAATTGGCAAGTTCTGTATTTCAATTTTTTCCCCCAAATTGTTGCCTCAGTTTGGAGGTAGAGTGCCCTGCTCCTTTCTGTACAGGCCAAACATCTTCTCAAATGCCTTACCACAAATAAATCATTTAAGTATCTTCTTCTTGTCTTAGAGCATGTCTTGGCTACCAGCACACTTTCCTGTCAATCTTCAGTAATAGTTTGTGTCAGGTGGAATCTCCTGGGAAAGAAATGGGTTTATTTTAAAAAGTTTATGAGAGCATCTCCTATATCTCCAATGTGTATCACAGAGAGGGATTATTAAATATAGAATAAATAACAGACAACTGTATTACAGGGTTTTAATTCTATTGAGGGGTTCCATTTTTCAAAAGTGGATACAGTGTTCATGTCAGGTTGAGGTCCTTGGAAGCCAAAGTGGTCTTTTTATCCCATAGATCAGGAGTGGTATTGGCAAAAAAACATGCAGGTTCTCCCACTCTGTCCTGACCTGTATTTGTGCTTTAACCTGTCCATGCAAAGCAGGTAGAAGGGCAGGTGCAGGAGATGCAATGAAGTTTAGTGTAAATAACCCTAAATGAGCTCTGAGAAGGCTGGTGCCTCCACGTGTGTCAGTGGTGTGTACATAAGCATTAGCCAGGGTCCCAAAGTGTGGTGAGCCCCTGGAGATGTGCTGGTGGGTGCACACAAGATCCCAACATCAGGCAGGCACTGAACCACAGGGGAATAAACCCAGAGCAGGGAAGTCTTCAAATCCCAAGGGAAAAATGGTCACACAGACTCACAGGACTTCTCTCTGATAAGCTAACCCATTGGGAGCCTCACATTCCTCAGGGTCGGCAGGATGTGTGGCATATTGAGGCTTACATTTCAAACCTACACCTTTATAGCACAAGGCCCATCAATTAATTTACCTACTCTTTATGTCAACTTTGGCAGCTTTATAAATTGGAAAAAGAGATTCATGATCTAAATCCAGCCCCTCACTCTGCGATGCATTGATGCCTATAATTCCTCATAGAAAATATCTTTCCTGAAGTCTGCAATGTGTTATAATCTCTAATTATGAATATGTTCACAGAATTTGTTCATCTCAAGATGCACTTGTGCATCTGTTATTTATGTACTATACATTAAACTTTACATATAGCTTTAGAAATATTTCTGCAGATGTGCACTTGTGCTTAAAAGACCATAGAAAAGGGTATGTTAAGCTGTGTGATGAGGTCCTTGGGTATGGATTATAAAGTACGGAAAAGAGCATCATCTTTTCCCCATGGTGGAGTTGTAACTAGAGGTAGACAACTCTCTGCTGAAATTTTGGGGTGGAAAGGCATCTCCAGAGTCATGGCTACAGGTGATGTTGCAGCCCATCTCTCAGTTGCCTGGCAGGCTCTGTGTTTCTGCTGCCAGGCTCTGTGGGGTGAGGGGTGTTCCTGCCTACCCTGGAGCCCAGGAGCAGACAGTGTTTACTCTCTGGGTCTTCATGGCAGACAAGCCTGGTATCAAGGGCATCCTCAGGTCACCCTTTGAAGATGATATAGCAAGAAGCCAGTGTGCTTGTGAGGGCGGGGAAGTCTGGCACTGGGTAGGAGAGACTATAAACTTATTAGAGAGGCTGAACTTTATGTTTAAATAGCACATAATGCAGTGGGGACTGTTCCCTGCCTGGCACTTTTAATTGCTGCTGTAATAATAATACAAGAAACAGAGCCACTGTTCTGTACACAGCCATACAAAAACAAACCAAAACCAAAAACAAAAAGATAAATTGTTATTCTACTTGTTTTTCTATTGTAAAGTAATGCTGTCAGTATGGAATTCATTTAACTGGAAGATAAGTCCTTAAATGATTACCTTAGAATCTGAAGGGGGGAAAATACATTTCAGCACTAGCCACTACAAGAAAATTAGAATTAAATATAATATAACTTGAAAAACGAAGCAAAAAAAAAAATATTTCAGAGGGCCAATAAATGCATGATGTACAAAAAAATAAACTTATATTTGAGCATACCCCAAGATCTTCTCTGGGCCCTGGTTCCAATCAGTCCCAGAAAGACATGAATGCCACCTTAAAGCTGTGACTGCTTCAGGACCTAATGTTTTTCTAATAGTGTGCTTCTAGGAAGCATTAACTAATAGTTTTTGATAGGGAGATGCTACCAGATTTTTTTTATGTTAGCTTTCCCTGTGTAAGCTAGCTAAAGGTGCACATGCTTTGTGGAGATGAACCCTGAAAGATTGTGCTTTTGAAAGGTACTGGGGTTCCTTAATTTCCACTGCAAATTAATCAGGACTCTATGCGAGAAGGGAATACAAATCTGTTGTTGGTTTAATTTTCTTTCTCTTTTTTTCTTTGTGTGTGGACGTCTGTGCTTCACAAACTAAAGCTTTTTCACCACGAAGGGAAGACAACCACATATCCTATAATGTGCCCCAGCAGAAGTAACAGTGTATTCAATCGAGTGCTCCATGTTTTCTTTTCACCCTGCAACACAGTTTTGCTTTTCATGTTTTTGTGTTATGCTTAATAATAGCAATACATGAAATATTTGATGATTGATGGAAAAAAATTTAATCCTTGCTTTGCCTTGAAGCACCATATCTTTATGGAATCATAGAAGCTGGAGATTGTAAAGGCCCTTTGGGTCATTGGAGCCACCCACGTGCCAATGCTGGATTGACACTCTTTTCTTTTCCCATGAAAGCTGCTTGTGATACGGTGGTGCAAAGAAATTTGCACTTTAATAGGACACATTTTCATAAAAGCTCAACCTGATTTTGTCTCTGTTTATGGTCCAGATATATACAGTGCTATACAGGCCATATGAAATTACAGCAAGAAGTCGTGAATGATGTAGGAAATGAAAAATTTGTCACAAAGAGCAAGGAGGTAGCAAGCTGTGCTGCACTTTACCTTTTGATATTAAACTCAGATATAAGCCAGGCAAGAAAACTGGACTCAAAAGGTCTCAAGCAAATATAAACCCTATAGAATAAAACTGAGAAAAATAAAAAGGCTAATTAAAAAATAAAAGTTTTAGCATAGCTTGAAAGCGTTTATTCTCTCCTATTAAAAAGAAACCCAAACACTTCCAGCTGAAGAGAGCACATCTAAATGTGGCTTTATCCCAAATGAAGACAAACAAAAAGGGCTTCTGACAATTTGGGGAAGTGCTAGAGTATTGCTACCAGAGGAAGCTGCTTGTTTTTTTATTGGATTTTTGGTTTGGTTGTTTTTTTTTCTGAAAGGGGATGGAATCACTCATTTTAAGGCTGGTAAGTAGGACATACAGAATGTAATAGCGGCACATATAATGAAAAGAATTCTTCTTTCTACAGATGGCCTCTCAAAATAAAATCACGTAAAAGACAGGTAATGCCTGGCACATCATTTCTGCAAGTATTCTGACCTGATTTACTTTCACCCTATTTTGTAAGGATTCTGTACCACACCGTCTTGGGGGAATAGCAAGTATTTCTATATTTGTTTCTATAATATTCTAGTAAATCCTTCTGCCTTCGATTTGTGCACACAGATTTCTTAATTGCTTGCAGAACACTTAAAAATTATTTTTTTCTGGTGACGAGGAATGCATGGACTCCTCCTCAGGCCAAGTCC
This sequence comes from Cinclus cinclus, assembly GCF_963662255.1. Lineage (NCBI taxonomy): Eukaryota > Metazoa > Chordata > Aves > Passeriformes > Cinclidae > Cinclus > Cinclus cinclus. Next base: position 35,653,886 of record NC_085046.1, read on the forward strand.
ATGCAGCACATAAGGAGATGCATGTCTCTCACTGCTTAAAGCCAGGCATGTTCTCCATCACCTTGCTGAATTAGATCCTTCATCATCATCACCATCAATAGCTACTGCTTGCATGCTCTCCCTGAAAATGTGACTTTTTAAACATGCAGCCTTGGGACTTGGTGCTGGTCAGCAAAGCAACCACACTGAGTGATGTTCCCTGCTCTCTGCATACTCACAGCTTAAAATTACTGCAGCAGCTCCAGTACTTAATTCTTTTGCCAGTGAGCACCTGCATTGTACATGTGGGATTCTAATCTTCAATTTCTGTGGGTTTTATAGGCAATTCTGTGGTGATCAAACTACTGTAAAGATAGACCTGTATCAACCCATAATTTCCTCCCCTTTTTTCAAACATACAATCTAAGGTTTCCCTTGTGGGTGGCCCTTCTTTCTTTTGTGCCATGGTAATTTCTTCATAGGTGGCACCTGACAAGTCCTTTTCTACCCTTAGAGTTTTTTGTTCAGATTCCATTCACTTCAAAATATCATTACCATTGCAAACAAGGAAAATGTGTTTATCAGAAACTGCAAACTCCTTTAGGGCCTCATAGGATTAATCACGGTTATAAAGTTTTATTAAACACAATTTTTGTTTAATGACAAGCTCCACCAGTCCTTCCCATTCCAAACCAATCCTGTCCTTAGGGTGTATCTAGCACAGCAGATTGTTTTCAACAGACTCTCAAGACAATCCCTATTACTTTGTCATGCACAGAGATATTTTTCTTCCTGGATAATTTGAACTTCCTTAAAAATCACATCTGTTTCATACTTTATTTATTTGTAATTTAAATCCTTAAATTGAATCTTTCATTACTAACATCTGGGCTTGAAATGCAGCCCACTTGAAAAAATACAAATTTTATTTTATTTGTAGTTACCCCCCTTCACTCAGTAGCATTGGTACAAACATTCCCTGGCCAGAGGCAAAACAGCCGGGTATCTTAAAGCTGTGATGCCGTACCACGTGTAATATGGCTCACTTGAATGTCCCTGAAGTGACTGGCAATTTGCCCAGAATTAGACTGAATGCAAGTAATAAGCTGTAGAAATTCCACAATATTGACAATTAGATATCTCTATACAGCAGCAGCTGTGTATTGTTCTCATGGTATATTCCTCTCAAAGCACCTCCTAAAAAAGGGGGAAAAAAAAAACCTGGCAGAAGGTTGCAGGCAGCAGAAAGGTAATATACATTGTATGAAATATCTCAAATTCAGATTAATAGGAATGTTTCTATTAGCACAGTTTTCTACATCAGAAATAATGGCTAAGGCAAAATGCTGAGGATTTTCAAGTTTATAATACCACATCTGTACCAGTAAATCGTTATTTTTTAAACTTTTTTTTTTTTTCTGAGAAAGATTCTTACCCATTCTTTCCTTTCATCATGAACAGGAGGAAATGGGAGTGTGGGCTTACCTTTGGTTGCTGCTTTATTGCCCCCAAAACAGAAAAAAACATTAGTGTCCTGCACAATGGGATGTCCCTAAGATGTAGAAATATGACCCAGAACAGAAAAGTGGGGTTAGAATAAAAGGTTTGTGTTTTTTAACTGATTTGAGAAAATTAAGATAGCTTTGAGGGTCTTGCTGAAATAAATACATTTATTTCCTATTAACTCTCAATTCCATCATGTTTCAAAGTTTATTTGTCAGTCTTTCTACAGAAAATGTGGAAAATTAATTCACTGAATATTTATTTTGTTTTACTCACAAGAAGGAGCTGCCCACAGTGAATGGATTCAAATTTTATTTTTTAAACCATACTTTTGAAGTTTGCATTATGAGCTACTAATCTTTGATATTTTGCCCAGTGGATATCAATGGAGCTTGTTTCTGTCAGCTACTAAGCTTGTCAAACTTTGGTTTTGGTATCTTTCTTTATTGTAATAGAAATGATCATTTTTAAAAATAAGCTGCTGTTTGGTTGGTTTGTTTGGTTGTTGTTTTTTTTTTTTTCCAGAAGTACCATAAAACTGAGGGAACAATAAGATGTCAAGTTTTATATTGCAGATGCTAATTTATCAAGCTAATTACCAACAAAATGCAACTAAATTGCTGATAATCTTGAGACTGATTAATTCAGCAACAGAGATATTGATGAGTATTTAAAGGTTAGGAATAGGAGCGTTATGATGCAGGAGCCCCTTCCTACTTCAGTGCTTACCACAGAAGAATTATCTCAGCACCGCATGGCATACACAACATTTTGAGAGATACGTGTGCTGCTTGCCAAACAAATTTCTGGAGAAAGCAAAGGCCAGTTAGTGCATTTCACTGCCTGGCGTGACCATGCTCTGAACATTGCTAAAATAGAGGGAAAGGTTTTGTGTGGCACGGTGTATTCCAGTTTCCCTGTCCTGATGTCTGTCACCCCGGATGCTGCCATTTTCATTTCCTCTTCTGTATTGCCTGCTTTTGTGCAACTTCCCTGCCTTTCTACCTCTCTCCTCTGGGAAAAAAACAAACTGCTCCACAGATGCAAATAAATAAGAGATTGTGACTCATGGCCTTTTCCAGCTGCAGGGGAAGTGAAGGTGATGCCTGAATCCATCAGTCCTCAGGTCAGAGATAACTTTTCCTCTCTGGACAGTGGGAAAAATATTTCTTCAGGCTTTATCTGAGTGCTGTCTCCACTCCTCTGGGTACTGGGGCTGCTGAGTCAGTGCCGAATGAGGTCAGTCGTGATGCCCATTTCTGGGAACTGGACACTGGCCTGGAATGTCCTGAAATGGCATTCCTTGGGCCCTTTTCCTGCCAGCAGCACAACAACAAGTCCCTTTGGTGCCGAATGTACTCCAATAAAGGAGGTTAAAAAGCCTGTTCATTAATTGACTCCAGCACTGAGTGAGTCCCTTTTATAACCTGTGTTATCAGCAGAAGTACAAGCATAGTGTGGTAAGGAATGTGATTATGGACGAGATTTCCTGGGAGAGGAATTACCTGGCTCTGGTGGTGATCTCTGTTATAATGAGCACACTGCCATCTTTATGAATGCAGTTATACATGTAGTCTCACAGCCCTGAGCTCCTCTGCCTCACTCAGTAACATCAGCCAGGCTCTCAAAGGGTTAATCTGCAGTTTACTATTGAATAACATAAAATGAGCTGTAAATAATGTAATGATATGTATTGTTAAGATACATATACTGTACCAGGTGCAAGTACTCCCACTCCTCACTTAGATATAATCTGGGGCAGTCAACAAACACAGATGTATTTTAACAAAAAAGAAAGATAGAGGAAAAAAATATGAAGAAAGTATGAACAAAAAAAAAAAATTAAAACATATGTAAGATGATTTAACTGAGATAATGATCCAGGTAAAACCTGGCCTATTTTTCAGAGTCACTTTAACTATGCTGTGTAAAATACAATGGCATTTTGACTTGTTTTTGGAACATGCATGAGCCAAACACGTGTGGAAACACCTTGACAGGCCTTTTGTATAACTACAAGAAAACTGATAATCCTAAATCAATTACATGGGGGGAAAATATGAATCTTTGAATACTAGTAATTATAATGGTTATTTTTCACTTTTGTAGCACCTGCAAATGATGCACTGTATATATAACAATGATTCCAAAAGCTCTAATTAACTGTTTATTTTTTTTTCTTGTTTGCTGGCTGTAACCAGTCCACAATAATTGACAATTTATACGTGTGTGTGTGTGTGTGTGTGTGTGTGTGTGTGTGTGTATGTGTGTGTGTAGATATGGATGTATATTTTTCTCCCCAGCCCACAAGCCCCCCCAACATTTTTTATTGCTTATGACTGTCTGGAAATCACAATTACTGAATTTCCTCTTCTAGATTGGTTCTTAAAGCCTCATCAGAGAGTTTTTACTGAATTTCCAGTAATACTCAAGGGATGGAAAAATGTGGTAAAATATGCTGGGCTGATCCTACCTAGTGGGGACAACTGCAGTCCCTTCTGTAGCGTGATGACATGGCTCCCAACTAATAGTGCCAGTCAGAATTCCTAACTGCTCCTACCAAATGTGAGAGAGCTGATTTTGGAAGACCTCCAGCCACAGCTTTCCACTGCTGATAGATTACTCTGGGCTATTCATGGAGCAAGATTAGCCTGACCACCATGAAGAAAACTCTTTGTTCCGTGTCATTACCTAGGACGGGTTGAACCGTGTTAAGGCAAAGCTGCATTGGTGAGCTAAATTCGTACAGAAATTGGATCAGCAGTTGTTCTGAAATTGTGCTATTATGGTTGAAGGGGGCGGGGGTGGTGGATTTGTCAGGGTTCTAGGTAGGGAATGTGAAGCACAGCAAAACTCAGCGTAGAGAGAGGGGGTACAGCTTGCAGTAGGCACTGTTAGGATTTTTAATGTGGGTGCGAGCACCCAGTTCCCATAAAAGCAAAGCACAGTGGAGCTTTGTATTGAAATGAAAATACAACCGTGCCTAGGCAGTGGCCAAAGGGTGCTGAGCCTTGGGTAGGCACCACGCACTGCGGCGGCTCCAAAGGCACCGGAGCGAGAGGGCCGGTGCCGGTGACGAGGCACAACAGCGCCGCGCACCGCGAGCGCAAGATGGCTGCTGGAACCATCTGCAGGACATCAAAGTCTGCTGCCTGATGGCAAGTGGGCTGCCAAAGCTTCTAAAGGCTTTGGCGCCTGCATGTAAATCGGATGCAAACTGTCCATCTGCTGCATGGCACAAGTGACAGCTGATTCTTTTTGCAGTCCGTAAGATGAACTAGACCTAAGCCAATCCGTCCCTGTTCCTAATCACACAAGGTTTGTCCTACCAGTTTCATTAGCCAGACACACGAGATACAGTATGTGGTTTTTCATTTTGCTCTGTACGTGACACTATAAAAAACAATGCTGGGGATGGGCTGTGAAACCAAAGGGGACACACTGCTGCTACTGCAGAGAAAGCATATTGGCAATGTTCAAAGCATATTGGGGCATAACAGTAGTCTAAAAACCCCAATATGGATTAGGACAGCTGACCAGATGTCTTGACTGACATTTTTTAACACGATTCAAGGGTGTCCCTACAGTACATAAATGCAAACTATACATCTGTGTACTTTTTTTTTTTTTCCACTGGAAATACCATACATGGATGCTTTGATTGTAGCTGACAGCTCCAGTGTGAGGAGAGAGCCATTCAATGCTGCAGCTCTGGCCTTCTCCTCTGAGAAGCTTGCTGGAAAAAGCTTGACTTCGGTTCCAGCACAAACAGGCAAGAGAGATGTTTTCTTCAGCAGAAAGTTACCTACCTCCTTTCCTCATCAGATGGGTAGTGGGAACTTGCTGGAATGCTGTGTTGAAAGTGGGGGATGAGATGTGATATACTGTTATAATAAGGGAATGTTGTTCTTTTCTAGACTGATCTCAAATTTAGAAAGTTGGATTACTATCAAAACACGATTACTCAGCTGTGTAATTGTTTGTGAGAAGGAAAGATCAGGAATGGTTGGGGAGGGGAAGGCACTGAAGGTATAAGAGAAACAAGGAACAAAGAGGGTGAAAGAACAAAGAAGTTTTCAATTTCCCACTTATAGTTTTTAGAGCAGAGATCACATACAAAATGTAGACTCCCTTCCCTTCCCTTCCCTTCCCTTCCCTTCCCTTCCCTTCCCTTCCCTTCCCTTCCCTTCCCTTCCCTTCCCTTCCCTTCCCTTCCCTTCCCTTCCCTTCCCTTCCCTTCCCTTCCCTTCCCTTCCCTTCCCTTCCCTTCCCTTCCCTTCCCTTCCCTTCCCTTCCCTTCCCTTCCCTTCCCTTCCCTTCCCTTCCCTTCCCTTCCCTTCCCTTCCCTTCCCTTCCCTTCCCTTCCCTTCCCTTCCCTTCCCTTCCCTTCCCTTCCCTTCCCTTCCCTTCCCTGCCTCTTCATCTGATTTGACATAAGAGGTGGCAATGGTCAGACTGAACCAGCACACTGAGTCTGGATCTGTGTGTGTCAGTGTGAGCCCATTGCATTGCTCCTTCAGATTGCATGAACATTTTGTGTGCATACTTCCACCCTTCCATAGACATGCATCAGTACTTTTCCCCCTTCTGTCTCCTGTACATTGCTGGTAAGGGGTTAGGAACTCTGCTGGTAGGAAGCCAATTTTCTCACCTACCTGTCCAGAAGCAGTTTGAGGTATGGCAAACACCTTTCTCAGCAACTAGAGTTTATTCCAAAATATTGCTCTTTGCCCCTGCCTCAGCCTCAAAGTACAGGGAAAACTGATATCTTGCTTCTTCAGTCAGGGAACTCTGTTACAAGCTAATCACAGACTTCCTCTGTCCCCACTGGGCTTCAGCATGGAATTTGATCTCCTCCACTGATGCTCCTCATTAGTGTCTGAGGAGCAGATTGATAGTGTTTGCCTCTTTAGAACGACATAGGTTAGTAGGTTTTAGTGTGTACTCTCTAGTTTCCAGGTAAATGTAAAGTGGTGCCTAAATTTATGTTTCTAATTTTTTCCTTTGAAGACTTTTTGCTTTCCCAGCAACCAGCTCCAAGCTTCATACAGAAACAAAAGATGTCTTTAAAAACAAAAGGTCCTGTAGTATCAGTGAGGCCATAGATAAAGTTATACCCAGCATCTATAGGTACATTTTCTGTGGTGCCAGCTGCTTGGCTGTACACTTTATGGATGCGCAATTCTTACTTAACACTTTTGACAACATAAAGCTTGTGCCTTTCAGTGATAAATCTTACTGGCACTTAAGTTTGGCTTTTATGTATCCCCTCAGATTTGTAGCATACCCATAAAAAAGGCTTTGTCCTGCGACATCAACTACCCTTGTGCCTATACAGATACTGTATACTTACCCCAAGTCTAGACCTGGTGACTTAGGTGAGTATTTGAGTCTAGGGAAAAAAGAGTTTCTCTGAGGAACCATTGAACTATAAAAATTCTGCTCCAGCAGGTCCCGGGGACTGGAGGACCTGTGACTTGACACCAACTCCTCCTTGCTGCTGCAGTGGTGCCATCAGAGGACCTCACACTGGCAGCAAACCCCAGAGCCCCTGCCACTCCCATCCCTGCCTGCAGGTGTGCTGTGTGTGGCCCTGGAAGGCTCCCCAGTGGGCAGGTTGTTGGTGCTGCTCTCATGGCTAGCATCCTCCCAGGCTGACCAACCCCAGGGCAGAGGGGCTGCAGGTATCTCCAGCTGTGCACAGCCTGCTGCTGGCCAGGACAGCTGCACTGCTCCATATAAAGGATTTTCCTGCTGTGCAGGTGAATGTTTGGATGAGTATGCCAGAGAAAACGGCCTGTGCATGCTCAATCTTGTTCGGGAATCGGCTGATGGCTACTAGATCGGTCACCTGTATTAGAAGGGTGGAAAGAAAGAAAAATGAGGTATATGGGGTTTAGAGAAGGTAGTACCAGCCTATGAAAAGACAGCTGTCTATGTTCCTGTGAATGACAATCAAGAGAAAATTGTATTTATTCTTGAACACAGAAAATTGCTGTAGGCCTGTGTGGTGAAAAGCTACGTATGTCCCCTAAAAATTAAATACCACTGCAAATTACTGATAATGGGCTAAACATGACTTTTAGGCTTATATTGTTAACTACGAAACTTATGATACAAACTAGAACATGCTAATAACATAACACTGAACTTTGTAGGTACACGACAATTCATTTGTCTTTCCCACAATGACCTTCCCCTTTGCTGGCTGATGGAAAATCACAAATAAAAATGTCCTGGATGAAACTGATGGGAATTTTCCTTCTTTTTGGTCCTGTGCATTTGCTGTGACTTTCAGAGAGCACCTGAGATTGCAGGGTTTTACTGATAAGATTGTAGGTACTACTGTAAATCTGCACTAAATAGACACGCATATAAATTGCTATCATGCTGTCGCATCAGTAGATCAGCTTACAGTCCCTTTTAGATTCTCTTTGTCTTGTTATTTTCATTCTATTCAGGAACTGAGCATCAAGATGGATATTTAAAATACAGCTTTCAATTTACTGATCTACAAATACACTTCTGACCTCCACATGCAGGCTATTAAATCCCACTGATTTGTCTTCCTGGACTTTTACTATTATTATTTCCATGAAAAAGCCTATTCCTGAAAACTGGATGGGGATTTTGAGCCAAAAAAAAATCTCTGACCTGGGAATGTGCCTGTCACCAATGGTTATTGGAATACACACTTGTTCGCACTAGACTTCCAGCTCAGCAGCTCTGCAAAACAGAACACATCATAACATCTACTTCAAAGCAATTCTGAGAGTCTCTGAAAAGTACAGTTCCCCACATGCCGGAAAAAAAGAATTAACACTACATCTCAACATTAAATTCAGAAGCATAAATAACCTGTTTGCTAAGAATGCTCCATTTGTTCCCCATGGCAGAAGCCTTACTTACAGCATGAATGAGTAAAAAAGAAAGTCACATACCTCTACCAGTGAATAATGTAAAACGAGGGTACAATATTGAATAATCAGGTGATACCCCCATGCTGTGACCCAAGGGCTGGGTGGAAACAGAGACAGAGGTACACCTTCCTGGTTGAGTGCAGATCTCATTGAAGACTTTCCTTGAACCCGTGCCAACCATGTTTGAACAGAGGGGCCTCTTAGCATTTTTCTCCCTTTTTTGTAATGAGGCTTAATGAAAAAAAAAATGGGGGAAATGGCTTTTAACAATGTGAAGGCAGCATTTTCCCTTTTCTTTGATCTCAGTTCAGATCTATTCTGTCATTCCTTTTGCTGACAAATGTAAGAACTCAGTCATTAGTGTTTTATACTCTGCCATGACAGACAAGTTAGTTTCTGCTTTTCACAGTCCAGTAGTTATGCATGATGCAATAAATACAGAGAGGCAAGGTCAAGCACTTAATAAATATGTAGTGAGATGTATATATTTGTTAAAACCTGCATATTATGTGGGAGCTTAAACCAAGTCATCCATCCATCCATCCATCCATCCATCCATCCATCCATCCATCCATCCATAAGATTATCTCTGGTAGTACATGATGTTTCAGTTCTGCAGACCATCTCTCTGCCACCTAAATAAAGGGCCAAATCCTATTGTCATCACTTGGTTTCATTCATACAACCTCCCTCTCTGTGGCACCTCTGCAATCTGATAGAGATGCAGTGCAGTCTGCATGCTGGCCTCAAGCTAGAACACATTATTGCTCAGGCTGTGGAAAGGCTGATTTGGATCCATTCTTTGCACTGCGGCAGTCCTGTGTGATCTTTGCCTGGCATGAGCTTCCCGTCTCGTATCAGCTCCTCTTTTTTGGGAGTTTTTGTGCAGCATTAACATAGGAGAAAGGTTGTTTTTTTTTTTTTTTTTAGATTTTTTTTTCTTTTTTTTTTCCTTCTGGAAACAAAGTGACTCCTGACAAGATCAGGGAAAACATTTGGGACACTGCTCATTGACATTTTTCCTGAGGAAAAAGAAGATTGCAGCATACTCAAAGTAAATCACACACCAAAGGGAATGTCCTCATTTTAGACTGCAGAGCAGAGAGCCCGTGTGCTGCAATTGCTAAGGTAATGGTTGCTGCCGCTCAACTGTTTCCTCGAAATGCAGCCACTCTGCCTTTTTATTTTTGGGCACTTTTGCATGCATAATGATATCCATCCATTTAAAGGCAAATGTCCTCTTAGTTTTAATGGGCTTCTGTTCATGGAACATTGTCAGATACTGTCTTTACTTTAGTGTTGTTTTTCTTCCTTTCTTTTTGTAATTTGGAGATAACCGCTGCTTTGTCATGAGACTCCTGGAAACGCAGGGTACCTGTGCCCTTCAAGTAGCTGCTCAGCTTCTTCCGGAATGGGGCTGTTCTATGTACGTTGTGGAAATATATAAATTTTTATGGTGTAAGTGTTTTTGCAATGGATTTATCACATAAATAAAGAATGGAAGAGACCTTGCTGGTCTGTTAATTTACCTCCCTGTAATATTAGATTATTCTCCTGAGTGCATTTTCTAGATCCTTGGACAGTCCAATTTTAAATGTCGCAAATGATGGGGTTTTCACAGCTTCTTGTAGGTGAATTCATAGCCTATATGACCTCAGTAACCTTTAAAATATTTACATGTCTTTTTCTACTTACTTATTTTTCTGAGTCGACATGATGCATACATGCATTCTATTTTACACTTTGGTTTACAGTCTATTGTCTCCCTGCCTAAGAATATTTACAAGCCTTTCCAAATTCCCCCCCTTCTTACCACTATTGTTTCCTAATAAGTTGTTCTCTCATATCATATTCTTTGTGTATTTAAAATATTCTTTTTTCTTTAATATCAGACTCAGCTCAGTCAAGCACTGCCTAATGTTGACTCTGCAGCAATACAAAGGGTGAGAAGGCGTACCTGTAATTTTAAAAGGACCGAATACTTTCCAGGTGTACATTTTACATATATAACAATGTTTCTGGGGAAAAAATGCATTATAGAAAACACAATTCTGAGAAACAAAGTTTCAAATAACGGTTAAACAGATTTAGTAACTATTTTTTTCTAAATTAAAACAAGACCTTGCTTTTCTCTTCATTCACTGTGAGTATATCTGCTCTCTGTAGCTCTCAATTAAACATAATGTGTGAATTTACCACCTTCTTCAGATCATTAATAAATTTTACTGAGTTAGATTCCAAACAGGCTTTTAGGGTATATGATAATTGTAATACTTTATGTTATGGTGCATCTTCAAAGCTGGCTATAATGAGTCACAGAGCCTACCTGTAAAATTGTGTCTGGAAATAGTTGAAAGGGGAATCATATTTTTTTAAACAAAAATATTTTTTGCAGAAGCTCTGGATAAAAAAAAAATAAGGCAATATTTCTTAAATCTAGCTATCTCCCAGCTCTGCTTTTCTGCATTAATTTTTTATTTAAAAGTTTTTCATTCCAGTTGGCTTGCAAATCTTGCAATAAAGTGCTTCTAGGATCAAAGGAAGTTATTTTTATAGTATTACCTCATTTTCTTTTATTAAAATAGAGAACAGCTTTAAGTTACATATGTATTTGGTCAAAATGATAGAAGCCCTAACCATACTTCCCATATTTTTTCTAAGGCACAAAAGATAGTCTAGATTTTGGGTGACAGTCATTTAGGGGGGCACAAGACCTCATCTGGAACAAAACAATGCTGTTCTTCTCTGCGGTGTCAGAAACTCTCCATGGCATTTTCAGAAATCCCATGTCTTATGCAAGAGCAATATTTTCATAGATGTAATTCCAAAATAAAGGCCTTTTCTTTCATTTTGTTCATTGCAGTGGAGTTTAGGGTGCTTAGGAAATGAAGGCCAGGGCCCTAGGTAATAGTCTATTCAGGTCAGGAAGGCTAATTAATATGCAGACACTAGCTATGTTTCCAGTGTTGTGTTAGAAGACTTGGTTTATTTGGCCAATGACAAGTACAGTGCGAAGGAAAAGAATCAGCCTTTGGAATAGCAATGTTTGCCTGCATGTATGCATGATAGAGGGTGAAAATCGTGTCCTCTGTACATGTAAGGATAGTGAAAATTTTTAGATGAGCCATAGATGAAAGAGAAACAATCCATACTAGGTGCTGGCCAAAACAAAGATGAAGAGAGATATGTGAATTTTATTGCATTGTTTCTTTACAGATTTCCCATTAGATTTTGAATAAGACTTGTAACCCTTACAAGTCATGCTCTTCCGTAAAAGGTGCATCACAGCAAACCCTCTTGTAGATATGTGTGTTTAATGTGTGAATTAATGAAATGAATTCAGTGAGAAAGGACTACAGCAATGTATATCTTGGAGACTTCCTCTCATTTACTCCTTTTGGAAATAAAAAATTAAAAGTCACTCAAGCCTTGTTGGGCCAGAAGTCAACCCCGGGTGCAATGTACCATGATGTATCAATCTTAGATAATACAGTAAGATATGGGCAAGGGTCTTTGTGAATAATATAGTTCTTGATCATAAGAGTTATTCCAGTGGTTGCAAGTTCATTCAAGCATTTACAGCTTGTATTTGCCTACTGCTCATGTTTACATGCAGGTGTGTACCCATGTGTCACTGCACGCCAAAGTCAGAAGCACATGTGAGTAGAAACACTTGAGCCTGAATGCTGCACTGAGCACTTCATCTCGGCTTAGGTTCATGCTCTCTTTGTGGATTTGGGTTGAACACAAACCAGGATAATGTATTGAAGCCAAATTCATCAGGAATCTACCAAGACTGACTTTTCCTGAGCACAGGGAATGATTTAAACCTCATTTATAGCTAAACTAGTAGTCCATGTTTTTGGTGTGGACCACATTGGTTGTGGACCTGGCGCAGTTAAGTCTGATTCCTGGTCTATTCTGTTAACATCACAGAGCTCATAACTGCTGAGCATAAGAGCAATTATATGTATCCCCTTAATTAAATGAATAGGAGGTCTGGCCCAAAGTTTTTCTGACAGATGTTACAAAATTAAAAAAAAATCTGGAAAAAAAATTCTGGTACATGAATGGGAAATCCACCTTACTTATAGAGTTAAATCTACCAAAAGCAGCATCGATTGCAGAGTAATGCTATAAGATGTATCAGTGTCTCTAGCAATCTATTTCTGAAAGCCACATCACTGCAAACCATTTGTATGTTGGAATCATCAAGCTACTTGAGGATTTATAAGATGTTATTCTCATTAATGATATATAACTAATGTGAGTCAAGACATTGCTCGTCACTTTAATAGAAGTCAGAGGCTTGTCTGAGAGATGCTGTCTTTGGACAGTGCACAAGAATTTACATAGTGAAACAAAAAAAGAATCAGTGAGTTTTCACCATTTTGGACATGAATTTGCAGATAGCTTGTTGTTTAAAAATAAATCAAAGGTAAGATAGGTAATAGGTAAAAGTACCAAACATTTTACTTCTTCTTATCCTTCAATGGTTTTCAAATACAGCAACAGAATAACAGCCTCAGCTAAAACAGTCAAGAGGCTGACCAAGGACTCCCAAGCAGCAGTGGAAATGCTTCTGTTGACCTCGCTGCAGCTTGGACTGGTCCCCAAATTATTTTCATTTTTACTGCAGTTCAAGACTGCAATCAATCTGATTCCTGGCCCATATGTTTCACCAGAAACAAAAGAATTTTAGTGACTGTGGGTATGAAAATTCAATATTTTCTTAGAAAAAAACCCCAAACCAATATAAAAAATAGAGGAAGCATCAATGTCTAATCATATAAGAAATTTAAATTAATGACACAACATGTCTGTACTATAATTTGTTTTCTAAGAAAATACTGAACTATCATATCTGCAGTCACTAAAATTCTTTTATAAATATATAAATAATAGTACACACATGTGTCATTAATTTAAACTTCTTATATGATTAGACATTGATGCTTCGTCTAATTTTATACTATTGCTTTTTTTTTTTAATGTAGAGGTAATAACAGCGCAAGAAATATTTCTCAATTTGGTGCACGTCTAAACCAGATTGTTATAAAAATGTCTTTAATTTAGGTTTATGTATCTCACTTTACATTGTAGAAGTCATTTATAGCTACATACATTTTAGAGTTAGGACTACTGTATCCTGTTATGGCAAAGCATTTCTATTTTTCCTGTTTGAGCAGGCTTCTTTTTCTGACCTTCTTTAACATTTCAGAATATAAATTGATTAGGAATGCTCTGAATTGATGGAGAATTTCTGTTTTCCTCTTAAAATTTAGGTCTTAAAGTACATTTTCCTCTACAAGCTTTTGATAGATATGAGGCTGTGCTACTGTTAATATAAATAATATCTGGCCACTGGGAAGACATATATTTATTTACAATAAAAACTGACCTATTAATTATTTCATTCAGTAAACAAGCATCATCATAAAGTCTGGGCTTATACAACATAGCAGGCATCACAGCAAAAATCATAAATACTGTACTTCTGTTTAGCTTGACAATGGCAGGTAATAGACTATCATTTCTGTTCCCTTAGCTGCTGTATCCTTTTATATCCATCATTCTTTATTGTTATTATCACACTTATTTCAGCACTCTTATATCAGCAGCATTTAGTGATATTGCAAAAACATGGTTCAGAAAGGCTGAACTTTTAATTGTTATGAGAAATAAGTTAGCTTAATTATTCTATGTAAGTAGAAAAGATGTGGTTTGTTCTTCTTCCTAAGTCCTTCCTTCCTAATCGCAATTCAACACCCTTTTTAAGCATTGCTATGTATGAACTTCATGCTGCTAGACAAATAAATTCTTTGGAAAAATGCACATTTTTATTTGGAAATAATGCCATCTCTTTGTTAGATTTGCAGCAATCCTATTTTGCCTCTACTGTTTTTAAGTCGAAAATGAAAAATTATTTAGAAGATGTTTGTGCATCATATTGTGCTGAATGGTATGTAGGTCAGCATGCTGCACCATAGCAGATAAGGCACAGTGAACAAGTGTTCTATGTACTTACAAGCAAATATCAGTCATAATAGAAGTAGACAGATCTACAAGAGTGTTTTGGCTTAGGAAATGTTTCTTGTCATTAGCATTTAAAAAAAGCTATGAGATTCAGGCCTATCAGCACCGATTCACAGCAAAGCCTGGCTTGCACAGGTTGTTATCTGTTCAGTACAGAGGTGCAGCTGGTTAGCAAATGGATTTGCAGATTTTTTTTTTTTTAGCAGGGATGAGTAAAAAGGCAAAGAATCAGGTACTTACAACCCATTCAGAATGTAACAATTTTGTTTGTGTTATAAACCAAACCTTCTGTTTTTTGCAAACTGCATTATTTTTAGAAACAGAACCAAGAAAAAACGGCTGATTTAAAAAAAATCTTTATTCATATTCCAGTTTCCCTAAGGGCTCCAATATCCATGAAGTAATACCAGCAAAGGGAGCAATGAAGACTGCAGACTTCCATGATTCAGTTTACGATGCTGCTTTATTGTGTTAGCAGTCAAGTCAAAAGGCAATATCTAATATTTTTAATTTTTTATTTCTTCCTCTACATGTTCTCAGAAATATGAAGGGGGAAATATGACTGATTTAGTCCCTAATGCTATGGCTGAAGGTTAGGGTAATTTTTATTTTATTTGGAAGTGGAATCATTCCTCATGGAGATGATAATCAGGGGTGATACTGAAAGTAGCTCAGTCATGCCTGAATTGTAGGGTGCTGTTCTGCACAGCTATTTGCAAGATGGAAGGGATGGGTTTCCTTTTTAAGGAAAAATGCTGCCCATGAGCTAATGGACTACTTACCAGGTATATGAATGCTGCTCTTCTCTGTAAGGCAGAGAACAAGGCCATAAAGTGCATGGGAAAGGTCCTAGAAGTCTTCCATGGCTAAGGAGGGGATGGTGAAAGGGCTCTGTAGGTGCATGTCCTCCTGCCAGTGACCAGTGTAGTGGCTCAATGAGGACCATAGCTTCAGCCTGAGCTTCCACCTGAGTTTGAAAGGACAGTGGGATGATTTTTAGCCTGTTTCCAGTACTTGTTAGCTGAAAAACAGCTCCATAGTGCATGAACTTAAGAAAACCAGCTATACATAGAAAAAAAAAAGCATGGTTACATCCAGCATCTTTCCATCATAGGATCATAGAATCACAGATTCATAGAATATGCTACATTGAAAGGAACCCATCAGGATCATCAAGCCCAAGCCCTGGCCCTGTGGAGGACACCTCAAGAATCACACCATGAACCTGAGACTGTTTTCTAAATGGCTCTTGAACTCAGACAGACTTGGTGCTGTGATCACTTCCCTGGAAAAACTGTTCCACAATTTTAACTTAGGCTGCTGGATTTACTTGGAAGAGCTCAAACATCACAAACAAATGGGGCTAGTAAGTCACTGATGCTTCTCAACTTAGTTTTATAAAATGATAAAATTGCTCCAAATTTTAGATCGGTCTTAAAGGTACTTCTTCTACATCTGAACCAAACATTAACATTTTGTGAATACCAGCCTTGGCCAGTGTCCAAACAGAAGGGTACAAAAATGTGTACATTAAGGAGTTCAATGCTGAGTCCCTGCAGGCAGAGAACCAAAGCTTAGAATGAAAGTGAACAAGTATGAATGAAAGGATTTGATTGAATATGTAAAGACTATACAAGTACTGAAACTATGAGGTGAAATATACAGTAAATATTTGTAATGTTGACTTGAAAAAGGGAAGAGAAGATATTTATGGTTGGTAAAGTGGGAACAGAAAGGAATCATAAGTAAAGTGCCATGGAAAGTATAATATTCAGGCTTTGATTTTACACAGAGAAGTGCTGAAACCAGACATAAATGCATCATGTGAATATAATTCAGAATGGAGTATGTTGTTGCAGTTCTGCTTTTTAGGGTACAGCTGCCTTATTCAATGTATTTTAGATGTGAATCCAGTGATTTGCAAAGTTTGAATCTCTTGACAACATTTTCAGGTGAAACAAGAAACAAGAGAAGAGACCCCTCAAATTAAGTTACTTATGTTGTCTGCTAGTCTACTGTAAAATTAGCTCAAATTTGCCAAGTCAAAATTATGTTCTGTTTTTCCAGATCTAAATTCAGGTCACTGAATTTAATGTATCCATTCTATGGGTGTAACAGAGAGCAACATTTGGCTCAAAAGCTACAAAGAGAAATATCTCCAATATTATTTTATTATATTAATATCTTACATTGAGCATTTTACTGTTGATTGTAGTCGCAGGTCTCTGCTTACCATTGACTGATAAGCGACATTTATAAGCTATATAACTGATAAGATTCTCACACTAAGTTTCTCATCTTCATGGAAGATGAGGAAGTTTCTCTTACTTTTATGAATGTTGAATAACAATATCTGTTGGATAGAAGGAGGTAAAGAAAATCCTATGCAGAATTGTTTTGAGATGAGTATTTTGTCATACAACCATTTTTTATCCATGACCATATGGGAGTGACTGTACCATGACTTTAAAATTTACTTTGCTCTTTTTTTAATGGAGGTTTTTTAATTAAGTATCTGTATCTCTATGATTTTGTTGTTGTTAATTTAGTGCTCGCCTTAACAAAGTTTATCTACGGATGGAAAGCAGATTTCTTTACCCTGAAAAGGTCAAAGCAAGAAGCTACAGTTTTCCCACACTGGCTGAAGTTCATTTATTAAACATAAGTGTGGCAAACATACTAAACCGTCTCAACAAAGATGTAAAGATCTAGTGCAGGTGACCTGGACATATATGTGAACTTCAAAATGTGTCCTGTTCCATAAATAAGGTGTTTCCTGCATGTCCTTTTCATTTGCTACCTTTTCCTTTACCACTACCTATGTCAGCGAGTGACAGTATTTAAAAACGTAGAGCTGGGCTGGACTTTGCATAGAGAAATCCAGGGTCTCACACACATAGAGGGAGCCTCACTTCAACAGAAATGTATTTATATCAGATCATCAAATTACGAAATGTAATTCTGTAGTAAAGCACAATTTAAAAGAATGCAGTAAGAAATGTAACCCTCCTCAGGGCCAATTTATGGATCTAATAATATGTCTTTTATAGTAATGCAGATATATTTGATTCTGCATATAAATTTATTAGTAGTATAACATATCATTGAAAAATCAAGGATGGCATGCTAGAAATCAGTGGGAAAATTCCCATTTATACAAGGGGTAGATTTTATGAAGTGAAATTGCCGTTTAAGCTGAAATTATCTGTTATGTGCCCAATTCAGTGTAGTTCTTCGTCTTACCGTAAGTTCAACATTTTCAGATTATTGCGGAAAAACGCGTCTCAGGCACAGTAGGAGAGAGTTTAGTTGTAAGATTTTGCTTTAATTACAAGGTTCAAGCTTATAATGTCTATTACCTTAGCAAGAGGTGTGACTAAAAATCATTGCTAAACTCAGGGTGTGAATTAATGGAACGTCGCTTTACGCACATTGTGAAACAGGGAAATAGGTGGGAACAGCAGCTGAAGACTCAAGGTGCATTAACAAAGCCCTGACCATGTGGGCACTGCTGCATGGAGCATGGGCAGCAGCAGCAGCACCTGGTCCAGGCTGTTATCCGTGCTCAGTCCTGCCTTCTCTCAGAAGCTTCCTGGCACCTGCTGCTCTAGTGATGGCAACATGAGGGAATGCCACCTGCGAGGGGCAAATGGGACCAGCTCATTGCCTCAGCAGCTGCTCCCTGTGCTGAAGAGCAGCAGATCTGCTGGAATGGAGTAAGGTAGTGTGGAAATAACGCAGGTCAAGGTAGCGTCCCTGGACAAGAGGACTGAGAAGGTCACCATGTCCCTCTTAGGACCTACTACATACAGTCAGATATAAGTTATTCAGCCCAATTCAAATACACAATGTCCTCCACACCTCAAGGAGTGCAAGGCTGTGTGCTGTCTGAAGAGCAGCCATCCTGCCTCCTGAGATAGGTGCTTTTGTTACCTGCATAGGTAAATTTAGTAAGTTGTGATGTAATGAAGAGACATTGTTCTGTGTATCAATAACTGTGTAAAGTGTTTCCTTCTGACTTTTCCTGCTTTTGTCACTTACAAGCGTAATGAATGATGAAAACATTGTGGTTATCTGTGTTTGGAAAACAGGGGTTGGAACATCAGCACTTGTAAAATGGTGTTGTGTCACTGCAATAAACTGAGTTACAGCAATTTGCACCAACTGAGGGCTTGGAACTAGGTCTTTAGGAACATTTGATTAAACAATATAAGAAAATAAGAATAATGGAATTAATTAAATTAAATAATAATTTAACAATATAAGAGAAAAACTCAATCTTAGACAGTTCCACATTTGCATCCAGTAGTGACCTGTACCTGATGTATCAGAGGGAGAAAAGTAACTAAAGCAAGTAAAGCAGCACACAATTAATCTGGTGAATCTCATGCATTGGACCTCCAGATCTGGACAAGTCAAGCTCATACATGTAAATAGAAATCTACAGATTTTATCATTTCCAAAGCAGATCAGCAGAACTTGATCTTACTTGTGCTGCTGCTATCTTTGAATCACTGACAGCAGGATCAGGGCTTTAGTCATCATAGGGCTAATTCAGCCTTACAGCAACTAGAAGAAGGAGTGAGAGTTGATATGGAAATATATGTAATAATTTCATTTTAGTTTTCCTGTTATTTTACTGTAGCTGCTCTGAAGCATGGTACTAAAAACTCTTAAACCAAATAGTGCCACTAAGACCTGATGCAAGGCACCTGCTTTTTCCTGTATTATACAAACAACACCAAAGGAAAAATTAATAATGAAACAAGAACAGCTATAAAAAGGTAGACAATGAAAAATGACTGTGTTCATAGCCAGAAAACAAATGCCAAAAGACTCATATATTGTACAGATAAAAATTACTATACATACTGTTAGAAAGCCAGCATATACACCATATTATTCTTTAAAATATTATGGATCAAATTTATAAAATCCTTCACAGCTTCCTGTTGACTCTGAATATATTGTGATATGCTTAGTATCAGTCAGAAGTAGGATTTTTAGGCCATGTCTGAGCTTGGTTCTATTTCCATTCAAAGCAGAGATTCAGTTTCTTAAGTCTTCTCTGAGAGCTATCAGTGGAGTTTATCACATTGGACTAATGGACAAAGAGGCCAATTTTGAGCAAATAAGAACACTGAAAACATGATGTGCAATTGCTTGATGGCAAGGCTATGGTTATTAGCACTTGTAAAACAGCAGCTACAATTAATTGAACATGGCTGGGACATCCCCTGAAAATCAGATCTATTGCTGTGATTTGACTGAGTGATTCCATAAATGTCCAGAAATAAAGAGTGGATAATAGAATAGGCTAAGAGGAGAGGAATCAAGGAGCTTGAAGGTGGTGAAGAGAAAATGTAATTAAGTAGGCTAATAAATTTCTGGGAGGGAGGTGGTGTAGATACCCTTAGTGGGTGAGATTTATAGGCAAAGATGCATCTTACAGAAGCTCCCAGAAGAAAGACTGATTCCTATGCTTGTAGCATAGCCTTGAAAAAACAGAAGGGTTTCAGCCCTTTGTTGCTTTGTCTTCATTGGCATTTTACTCTACCCAACATTTTAGTTATGCCAAAAGCCTCTTGTCACAACCCCAGGATGCAGTCTTTCTGCTTCACCAGTAGATCCCATCCTGGTAGCACCAAAACAACACAGATCATTTAGAATACCTTTTTCTGTTACTGTAAGGTCCCACACTAATCCCTTTTGGTCATAATCAGCATCTAGAGAAGTCCCCATAACTGAACAAGGTCCTATGTTAATAGACATTCCAGAAACAAAAGCCTTCAGTGGATAAGTGGTGCAGCCAGCCCTTTTGTAGGCTTCTTTCTCATCTCAATTTCTTTTGGCTGTTCTCTCACATACAAACAATAGAACTCACTATCCTGATTTGACACAAAGTAGTGCACTTATTTCAGGAAACAACAATGTCTGAATTAAATAACTCTGCTGGATGGCACATGTGGGAAAGCACATATATATATATACATGTGTCCAAATACACACTTTTAGAAATGTTCATTTGGCAAATTAATAGCCTAAAAACTTCCCAAACAAAATAAACATGCAAGTAGTGATTTAAATAAAAAACATTTCCTTCTGATTAAAGCGTCAGTTCGGTGTAAACAGGGCAGAAGAGGGTTTTAAAGAGAAGGTTGTGAACCCCTTCCTCACAGTGCCATGCTGCTCCTCAGCATGCAATGACACAGAGGTTTCTGCAGCTACTTTTTGGAGTAATTACTCATGTTGTAAAACAGAGGCTTACAAGCTGGGGCTTTGTCATTTGGTTATGAAATTAACTGATTTGTGCACGTATTCCTGGAGATTCAGATATTTTATCAGCATGGAGCGCAAGGCATGAAGGCCATTCCGGTGCCACAGCTGTCTGAAGTGTATATGTGAGGGAAACAAAACAAAGTGAAAAAGAAATTTACGTACCAAAAAAAAAAATATTTAAAAAAATCTAAAAAAGGAAGGGAAACTGTCCTTGATGTTAGAGCTTGTCTTGCTTTATGCCGGAATTCTGTTGTTACTTTTGAAAATGTAAAAGCGGTTCCAAAGCACATTGGCACATGCATGAAACTGCAATACTCACTTGGCACTGCCTGTTCCCAATGCTGGCAGTGTGGCACATAGACCTCTTTAGCCTCTTCCTCTGTTGTTTTCTGCACAAGAGCCAGCCATTGTGGCTACTCATGAGGCAAGGCTGGCAGCTGAAGAACCCAGATGCCAAGCTCTGGATTGTCTGTCTGTTCGGTTTGTGGCTGGTCTCTTCCCTGGCATCTGCCCTGGCATTGCAGCAGGCTGTGTAACCGTCTGTGGAGTTGGGTTCAGGATTAGGCTTCTGCTGGATAGCATGCTCTCCTGGTCACTGTTTGCCTTTCGAATTACCCTTGATTATGAGGAATGCGTTTCTCTCCTGCAGACTCCACCTAGGGCGAGCGTGCTTGTGCAGTGTTGCTTGGTGGAGAAAGGGTGGGTGCTCCCCTCCCTTGGCACAGGATAGTTTTAGCTTTAGAGCAGAGCATGGGTAATTTCAGCCCCATAAACCCAACCATCTCCTCTCCGCCAGGAAAATTTTCAAGTTGAATGTGATAACACACTCGTATGTCTTTTATGCGGCTGAGCCCCCCAGGCCCCGGCAGTGGCCTGAAGAATGTCATCTCTGGTTTGTGTTAGCCCACATGCCTGCAAGACTCTGCTTAGGCTCTGACTGATTTTTGATCCACTGCAATTGCCGCAGCTGAGCTACATGGGGTGGTTGTTTCTCTTCGGGGGGGTATTTATCTTTGACACCCAGAAAGTTTAGCAGGTGATTTAAGTGGGGAAACTTCCAAGAGAGTAGAAGCACTGCTAGTGAGTGCCTAAAGGCATAAGGTGTCTTTTCTTGCAATTTGTTAGTGTAATATTATTATACCTTGTGACAATAATCCTTAATCCTTAATATATATTCTTCTGCCTTTCTTTTCTTGGGTTTAGAGAATACCAGCTGACCAGAGCCTATTGGTCTCTGGGTCAACCTATTTTGTCACTGCATCTGCCTGATGCTGGGGAAAGGTTTCCCATATTGAGATCAAGCTCTTGTCCCACTGACACAACATTCATCTGAAGCCTGATTTTCAAAGGATATTTCTTTCCTCTAGAGTCCTCTTTATCTTAAATATGGATTGGTATAGCTCCAGGTCACTGCACCCACATGTGTATATGTTGAGAAAGGCAGAAAAACCGACTGAGAGAACTTTATGCAAAACCTGTTTTTGAACCCTTCAAGTATTAAAAATTTGCATTTATAGATGTTATGTGACAATGTTTCCAAAAGAAAGAATTTTTAGTGAGAAGACAGAGAAAGGGATTGTTTAGCAGTTCATTTGCTGGTAAGTAAATCTGTAAAGGGTACAGAGAAGAATATGCCCTATTCAACATTTGCAGATGCTGGGCCAGTAAAGGCATCAAAGAATGACAGAATAGTGTGGGTTGAAAGGGATCTTTAAAAGCTCTCTAGTCTAACTGCTGCTGTGAGGCACAGGGACATCTTGAACTAGATCGGTTCACTCAGAGCCCCATCCAACCTGGCCTTCAGTGGTGCTGAGAGTGATGGACAGCACAGGGACTCAGACACTTTTGTAAATATTATCTGTTATGAGACTTCTGAGAAGAGAATACTGGCTATAGATAGAGGATTCACTACCTGTCCCAAGTGGACATCTCGTGCCACAGAACACCAGCATGGCTGTAAGACTAGCTGGGAATGAAGGTGATACTGCATTACCTGTATTTTTTCTTTTCTCTTTTAGCTCATACTTCGGGTGTCTCATACCCCCTAATACTTCATACAGCTAGGAATGTGCAAGTGCAGGAGGGAGCAGCACAGTGCAGCTGTGTGACCGATGCCCCGTGGGCACAGTCAGTAACATTGGTATGCTCTCACTGCATCAGAGGCACTGCCACACTATCTATCAAAGGCTGCCACGAGCACTGTGCTGCCTACCCAGGCACTTCCACCACATCCAGAGCTTCTACATACCCAGTCCATCTCCAGTTTTTACTAGAAGTTACTTTCAAAAACATTGCTGTTTGGAGCTGGAAACACTCTGAGAAAGGCCAGTGTCCATGTTATTCTTTCTGACTGGAGGCAAAGAAAAAGTGGCTTTTCGACAATTCATCAAATTCCGTTTGGACCGGGGAACTATGCTGTGGTATTGTGCCAAGCTGCAATGCCAGCTTTCAGTAAGATGTCAGAAGATAATTTACACATAAATTTCATATTCAGAATACTATTGAACAATGCCTTTCCCAATCTTTTAAAAATTAAGATAATTTATAAACCTTTAGAAATATAACAGCACATCACATAGTCATTATCATTTAACAAAATGTCTATTAATTTATTTTTGAGTTAGCACCAATTTTAATATTATTAAAAATCAATTATCTTT
The DNA here is from genome assembly GCF_963662255.1 of Cinclus cinclus. Lineage (NCBI taxonomy): Eukaryota > Metazoa > Chordata > Aves > Passeriformes > Cinclidae > Cinclus > Cinclus cinclus. The sequence goes on from NC_085046.1 coordinate 35,677,263, forward strand.
GTTTATAGAATACATTTTTCCTATCAGGAGGAAATAGAAAAATTTCAGCCTCCCAAAATTATCAAGTTGTTTTAATGAACTTTACCACAAGAACCCATTGGTGATTTCTAACAAGTAAATTGCTTTCAGTTGGAATGTGAAATACATAAAAAAGATTTGAAAAAAAAGTTAAAATTCTGAATATTGTTTGGATCCTATTTTCACATTTAACAGCAACTACAAATTCTGGCAGCAGTATGCACAGGGAAACATTTATCACTTTTAAGCTGCATAAAACCTGTAGCCTGGACACTAACGTTTTTCTTTCAAAGCTTCTAAACTATGATGGTCTTCAAGTCTATTTTTAAGGTGTTTCATGTCTGTAGCCTGTGAAAATGACCACAGTCAGAGAACATAGAAGTTGTATTAGCTGTGCTGGTCATGGGGAGATGATGTTCCTGCTGAAGAAGGTTGTGACCACTTAGCTAAAAATGACCTCCTACCCCAAAAATCAGGGTGATGCTGCAGCATGGTTTCAGGATTCTCTGTGAAGTGCTTTGAATTGTGACTGGGAACAGAATCAAGAGATTTTCATTTTACCCTCAACATGCACTGCACTTATTTTATACCCCTTTCATTCTCTGGTATAAATCGGCAGAGGCAGATGCTAATCACTTCTTACATCAATAAATCCCTTCTTAAAGACTAAAAAGATATATGAGACATCATTTGTTTTGGAAATCCAACCTAAGGAACAAAATATGGAAACATTATAATTATTTGGAATTATATTTGGACAACAACTGATGTATGCTGGTGTTGCATTTACCTCTCCTCTTTAATCATGTAATTTTACAAAATATGTAAATACGTAGTTCTGGTCTCTCATCCCTAAAGAATTGAATCAGTAGTGGTTGGACCGCGTAGATAGTATGTAGACAATTTTTTTGGTACAAACCCCTTTAAGAATATGTTGGCAGAAAAAAATTATTTAAAACCTCATTAAAAAGAGCAGCTAAGGTTTGGCACAAACAAATCTCAGTGTGGGAATTAATTCTTTTTCACCGAATTAAAGAATATTGGTTTGTTTGTTTTAAAATGATATTGGTGCAGCAACCCCCCATACCTCCTCCCCCAGAATATAGCTGATCTGCTCTTTTTGATGCTTTTTTGTGCTTGTAGAATTCCTATGTAGCTTCTATTTGAGATGAAATTTGGCAAGTGATTAGACCATAATATGTCTAAATGCTTTGTGTATTTTGGAGGAAAAAAAATTTAAAAAGAGCTGAGATAATAAAGCTCCAAAAGTTGCTGCTGTGTATGTACTGCAAGTGCTTTTCAAAGAAGTTTCATAAGATTTTTAATTAGGTGGCTAAGACTATACATGGTAGACTGGAACTGTTTGGTCTGTGGGGTAAATAATGTGCATTTTAAAAACATTTATAAATACATATTCCCCCACTTAACATTGCTATTCCAGTCCACTGAGTAAATAATGCATATTTTTAAAAATTCATAAATACATATAATATGTAAAAAAGCTGCCCAGATACTGTATGTGTGGGACCTAGAAACTTGGATGATGCTGAAACAGACACAGTCCCCAAGGATAACGATACATACTCTATAACCTCCCATGAAAGTTGTCTTTCAAAATAAAGCAAGGAAGGAGTTTCTATAGACTAAATTACACTCATATAAGATGAAGGCTGTGATGCAAACCTTCAGAACTCTGCGGAGTCAAAGCAAAGTTTGCTTTTGTCCTCAGATCATGCTGCTGAGTTTTTTTTACTCCATTCCTTTCTTCTCCTTCTTGCTACCTTAAGAACAGAATGATTTAAGAAAAGAAGGTCAGCATTCGTGTTTCCGTTCTTGAGCCCTGTGGATCTGAATACACATGGATTATTCAGACAGAAAAGTTTTATTTCTATTCAATAGTTTTCTGGATTTGGGTTTTTTAAAATTATTTTTTTAATTAATGGGATGTAGACGTAATCTCAAGCAGCCAGGATGCCCCAGTTTGAGGTAGGAAATGCAGAAACTCTAAATAAGAAATATAGAAGAATAGATGAAGACTTTCACCTTTGTAGTTCTCCATAAAACAAAATGCTGAAGCACACACTTAGCTTAACTTTAAGTGTGAGTTTATCCTCACTCCTGTTCAGCAAAAAACTTAAACACGTATTCCAATCAGCTTTAACTAGTGCATAAGTTTCTATGTTCTTCTGAGTCAGTGCTTAAAGTTACACCGATAAAGGAGCCCTGACTGAATTTCTATCAGCAAGATTAAACATTATTAAGGTATGTAGACCTGTTGGGAGTTGTGCTGTGTGTTGGTCAACAAATCTGCTCCCTCGTGCTCTGTGCATTTATTTTCAGGTATGCAATAAGGTGTGCCCACTGGGAGCAAATTCTGCCCAACTGAATGGCAGCCCTTCATTGTCATCCCGAATTTTATATGGAACAGAAGAAAATCAGACCCCAAAGAGAGCTGGATTGCAAAATTGCCCATAAAATTATGGGGAGTGAGTCTGATAGGAAATGTTATGAATTTTAACCTCTGGTTTGTTTTTTTCCCCCCTTCCATTTATATGGAGACCACTTTCATGTGATCTGGTTCCTTAGTGGAATTATTCCTCTGTGTATCTTTATATCATTTTCTTAGCTTCTAACCACTGTATTTCTGCACAGTTTCGTATCTGCTAGCCCCAGCATTTCCAGCCTATGAAAACCTCATAAATCTACTTCATTTTTCTAATAAGACATGAAAGTCCTTAATTGGCCTTAATGAAATGCACTTAAAGGGCAATAAACGTGTTTAAGCCCCTCTTTCAGGGTGAGCTACAGTACTCTCACTCTGCTCTGTTTTAGCCTTTGTGGTAATTAATCACTTATTCATATGTGGCACATCAGTAACAAGATCAAGCAACTACTGCACAATTGCATGATAATAAGCTGCTCATATATGTGTCAAGATTTAGCAATCCTTTTTAAAGCCTAATTTAAACTCATTTTACAACTAAGCAGGCTGTTTCTCTGAAGTATTTCTACCCAGTATCTTTTTTACATATTGCTGCTGAAATGCCATCTTTTTATTTTGTTTATAGAGCTGCATTTGCCTGAAATCTACGTATGGCACCAAAGTGAATTACAGCAAAGTGAGAGCCTTGCCATTGTACTTTTGCAAAGGCTTTATCTTTGATCAAAGGCCACAGTCACCCTCACACAGAAGGAAAGGCCACAGAATTAGCATCCATTAGGATAACATTTTTGAAAAGTAATGAATTAGAATGAAGTTTTATTATCCAGGCCTCTGAGGCTGTTTCCCCTGTGAATCTTATGCTGGTTGACTTTGTCAATGGGCAAGAGCACAATCTGGGTGAAGGGAACCAAAATTATTTTCTAGCAGTCAGGCCTTTGGTTCCTGGCAATGAACCCACTCCTTAAATCTGAAATCTGATTTGTATTTGCTGTAAGTTCCAGAATTTCTTTCTTCAGACACAGAGAAGTGTATATATTAGAACCTGAGTTCAATTAATATTGACAAAAGTTGATGTCTTCTGCCAATCCTGTGGCCTGAGATGAAAACCAGTAGTGTCCAAAATGTCTCTGAGACACATACTTGCTTTAACCAGCCCGATGTTGCACCCCACAGTGACATATTCATTGGAAGTGACCTATGAATAGGAAATGAGGCATTTATGTTTGGTTTTCAAGCAAGCAAGAGATCACGTGAATAAGTCAATGCTTACTACATACGAAAAACTGCACATGTAAAATGGGCATGTCGTACTTCATGGATTATCTCAGGTGAAAGAGCTGTTAAAAACTTTATTTTTAGTTTCAATTTTGGAATTGTGGAGCTTATTTTTTATGAAATTATTTCACAGCAGTAGCAAATAGCGCCAGACCCTGTAAAATCATATATAGATTTCTAATGGTTACTTCTTGTCTTTTAGGCATTCTGAGCTCTTAAAAATTTGTCCATTGTTGTAACTGACCTACAAGAAGCAGTTTGTGTTTCTTCTTACGAGTGAAGGTACCAGAGACCATGTGAGTTCATGGGCACTTTAAAACCACTTCTTAATCCAGCTCCCCACAGTAACCTGTACATGGTAAAAACATAGTTATCTGTGAGTATGCCTGTGGGAATGTGTGTCTTGGCTGTGGTAAGGTTGTCAGTAAAGCTAGAGACATGCCCTATATTCTGGCAGCTCAGGATTGACACCCATGTATATTTTCTGGTTTGAACTCAATTTTAATGCAGGCAGACAGGAGAAGCAAGATTACAAGCCCTTTTCCTAGTCATGCTGCCATGCAAAGAAAATGGACCCATATAATATTCTCTATTTAGGTGCTTGTGGGAAATGCCCTGACTGAAGAAACCACTTCCAGAGTGGATGATAGAGTACATTGAGGAGAGCCTGTCACGAGCCACATCTTTTTGTTATAAAAGCAGCTTGTATCACATATCGCTGATCATCTAAAACTCAGAAGCCGAACACAGCAGGTTTTTGTCAGCCTTGAAATACCCTTATACCCAGAGTTAAGCAACTTGAGGAAACAGCCAGATTGGAAGAATGGAACAATTAAAACCCTATTGAAGTTTAAACTCTTTTCAAAAGTGGAAGATAACTAGGGAATGTTTAAAGAGTTCTTCAGCCTGTAGCTGCAAGAAATTGGGACCAGCAGGAAAGAAGGCAGGTGGGAGACAGCCTTTTTCCAACAGTTGCTCATTCTCCAGGAACTGATGTCAGTACATCATTAGCTCAGGCAGAGGAGGCTCAGCTATGAAATAGTACCACAGAAGTGTGGAGGCTTCTGCACCACAATTAAAAATGTAATAATTTTAAAAATGATATATTTGTTGAAGGGAAAACATCAAAAAGAAGGTGAAAAGAGTGGAGAGTTGGACTTGACTAAATCCGAAGAGTCCATTTCAGTTCTCAGTCTTTCTGATAAGAACCAGATTGTGCCCACAGTCTGAGCCAAGACACTTTGAGGGATGTTATGGGAAATCCTAAAATTATTTCTTGACAAAGCTATCAATCACAAGAAGCCATTTGGATGTAATAAATATGATGTAATAAATAAGGAGAAGCTTATGGGAGGGGTTAGATGCTGTGAGATGCTAGGTGTGTCACAGAATGTAAAATGCTACCTTGGAGAGCGATGAGAATGGGGATGAGAGGAGAAAGTTGCTAGAAATATCCAGTGCATGCATACATACTTTTAGGAATAATTCTCAGCAAGAGATATGGGGGAATTTTAAACAGTCAAGAACATGATTCCTAAGGTGTTTCAGATATATGTACTAGAAAGAATATACAAACATAGTTTAGACATTGGAAAAAATCTCAGAGGATGACTAGAGTAATTCATACTGGGGTTTTGTCTTTGAGACACTATGGCATGAAAGCCAAAAGTGTAAATGGGTTAAAAAAGAGATTGCGCTACCACAGTCATCAGTTTCAAGCTTTGGTTCAAGAATCTCTTAAACCAGCTTTGAATGGAAGCCAGTAAATTATATCAAGGAATCAGCTCAACCATCTCTCATACCCTTTCTTTTAGTATCCACTGTTATTCAGTGTTGGAGACACAGTATTGGGAAAGATGAACCTCTGATGTGACCTTATATAATGGCATTATAGTAAACTGAGAAAGCTATAAAATCTTCTTCCTATGCCAGAAATATAGTCCAAGTCAAAAAATAAAAAATAAAATAAAGTACTGGCGGCACAGGGAAAATTGCCGTTACTTTATTTACATTGGCTGGAAAAATTCTTGTACTTGTTCTTAACTGTTATTTTTATTCTTTCTCTGGGCTATTCTACTAAAGAGAGAAAGGACACTGCATATCAAGTCTGTACACTTCACACAGAATTCATAAATGCCTGATTCAGGATATAGGATAGTTGTCAGGAATTTGCACTGCTCAAGGTTTGAAATAAGGTTGTAGATGCAACACTACTGATCCTATTATCCAGTAAATTTGTAGAAAACCACAACTAAAGAATTCTAAAGAATCTCAATTCATGTAGGCTGTAGTCAATCTCATCTCTATTTATCGCTCTGAAATTACAGAGCAGCACTAACAAATCAAGCATGGGTTATCAGCTGTTACCATTTTGTTCAGCTGAAAACTGAAAACCAGGATACTTAAATTGTCAGAAAGTAATTTCAGAATCCCCAAAGACTTGCAGAAACAAAAAGGGACAGATAAAGCAAAATAGGATTACTTGGAACTTGGGAATTTCCACCATGTCATGAAAATGATGCTGTGTGTAGCTACAACACAAGAAAAGAGGAAGAGCTAGCAGTGGTGTCACAAAGAGAAGCCTCAGGGTTGCAGATCTTACATGCTTTTTTAGTTGCTCATCCCTGAGGAATGTATAGTAGGCATGAATTGATAGCTGATGGGCTTAGTGCTGCCTCTCAGCAATGATGCTCATGCAGTTACCTGTGGTCTGCAATACAGCACAGGACCATTGCTGCAAGCTGGTCTACTTTTTCTTACGTTCTTATATCTTTAAAGAACTGGCTTTAGAAATCTCCAGTTCCACGTTGTTTTTAGCATTGCTGTTATTGTCACACCTAGTGGACAAATGAAGTTCTGTATTTTTAAGAGGTCTGAGACAAATGAAATAATTGATATATGCTCTTGTTGTATGCTTCCTAACCAGGACTCAGGTGCTGAGCAAACACAGCAAGAAAGACAAGGAGCCTGGTCCTTGGCCTTCTACAGAGCAGGCAGTATGTGCCAGGTTAGTGGGCTGTATACTTGTGTTTTTGAGTAAGCATCTGGCTCATTTTCTGTAATGTGAGCTAGTGCACCAAGTCCTGACATTGGAAAGCTGTCACGATATGGTTGCACCAAGTTACATGGATGTATACCAAAAACCTCATGCATTTCATTAGGATTGAAGTGAATGAAGGGGAAGGATCTGTGTGGAAAAATCCATCTTTGTTCTCAATTCTTGCAAACCAAGAGATTTCTTCTCAAGGTCAGAGGCAGATTTTTAAATGAGAAGGCTGATGGTTGACTCTCAAAGCCATGCAGAAGTGTAAGTTCATTCCACCATCTATTTAGACTGGCTTGGCAAGGCTGCTGTTATTCATTGGCTATTGTCATCCTCAATCTAGCCATCTGCTCCTTCCAAACAGCTTCTTATGTTTTTTGGTGAAGATCAGCTAAAGGTGACGAGAGATCATTCCAGACAGGGTGCATATTGTTCTCCTTCAGGGTAAAAAAGCTGTTTCTTTTCAGGGTTCTAAGTGAGGAAAGAGGAAAAGATGATATTGTGTCATGGACTGCTAGAAATGGAAAAAGGAGAGGATGTGGTGGAAGATTTAAGGGTCCTGGACTTGTTGCCTATGGAGAACATTTAATTTCCGCTGTTTAACATAAAGGTGGAAAAAAGGCCAGTGTCCTGACTCTGATTAGAGACAGGAGTGGAAATGTAATGAAGGAAAGCAAAGAATGGAAACTTGGCATCAGATTTAGGGACTTTTTGGGGAGAAGATTGCATCTCCATGATGGACTTTTCTTCAATTAATTTTCCGGTCAATTTTTAAAATTCAATCATGTTTTCCTCACTGCATTCCACAACGTAATTAAGTATGGGAAAGCATATGCCCTTTTGTGTTTTACTTGTTAGAGTCATTTAGTGAATGACCTTTCCCTGACCACCTTTCCTACACTGCTCATGACTGTCTATTGCTCCTCCTCTGTCATTTTTTTCCTAAGTTGAAAACTCCTTCTTTATCTACTCACTTTTCATACAGCACTCATTCCACACCTCTGATCAGCTTTGTCACTATCCACAATGACTTTTCTGAATCTATTGTAACTTTGTTGAGGTGGCTGATTAAAATACTCAACATGTGGGACATTCGAAATTATAGGTGAAGAAGGCAGAGGCAGAATAATGTTCCCATTTTCTTTGCTATTTCTTTCTTTAAAGTTTCTAATGTTTTACTGGCCCTTTTTGAGTATTGCTGAATGTTGAACAGACTTTTCTAAATTAGTACTCAAAATTACTCCAAGAAATCTTTCCTAGTGTCAATACTAGTGAAAAGCCTATACTGTGTAGATAAGATTTTTTTTCTGCTTGTTCATGGCTTCTTGCAGGTCAGTGCTTAATTTCACTGATACTGCACTGTGCAGTGCCTCGGCACTCTGAGAATCTTCTGTGACTCTGGCTGTTTCAGTTCTGAGGATCCTGAAAAGCCTTGTGTTTTTGGCAAACTTTCTCAGCCTCTCCATTCTCTTCCTGTTCCACATTATTTATGGTATGTTGAAGCACACAGGTCTGCCCTTGGATCCCTCAGGACCTGGTGACCTTCCTCTAAGAGGAAACCCCTACTTTACTTTAACTCTTTGTTTCCTGACTTTTAACCAATTATTAAGTCGTCAGAGTACTTTGAGTTTTATTTCACATTGATTTAAAAGCATTCAGTGAAGGATCTTGCCAAACCTATTTCTTTCAATCAAAAAATATTTTCTCAGCTGGATCACTTGCTACTGTTAACACTTTCATTACATTTTAATGGATTGGTGAGGTATGATTTTCCTTTGCAGAAGCTGTCCCAAAATTTCATATCATTTATTTACACCTCTACTGCCTATGTTCCTTATTATTGATTGTACCAATTTTGACCCTAATTATATCAGACTTATGAAGCTGTAGTTTTCTACATCTTCCCCTGGGAAACTTTTAAAAACCCATCAGAGATGTCATTTTTTCATTACCTGATATGAGTTACAGTTTTAGAAACTTCTTTAGAACTGTGGCTGTATAAAAAGTTTATGCAACCTTTTTTCCTTGATTTCTTCTGTTTGAAGAATAGAGATATATTTTGTTTAATTTTTAAGCTTCTTTTATACTATATTGCTTAAGCCAAAAAGCTTTTCTGTAGTTTTAGATTTTTTTTATAGGTCACATGTGTATTGTCTAAGCTAGTAACATTAGATCTGAAATATTTTGCCATTTTAGCTGCTCCTTTTAAAATTTTTGTCAGTGTAATATTTGTCATTACTTTCATCCCATGTTGAAACTGGAAAGAACTCACTGTCTATTATTTTCCAAAGTCTTATGATCTGTAAACAAGTCTCATGATTGTGCAGAGGGTTTGATTACAGGGTTCCAGCTAATGGAATAATAAAATTGCTCTGTCTCTGAATCAGTAGCCTCCTAATGACCTATGAGCTTGCTGCCAGTTTCAAATAAATTTGATAGAAGGGTAAATCAGAAATATTATTGCATTTTTAAAGTTTCATGGAAATTGTCTGGGTACTAGACAGGGACCTCAGCTGAATGACTGCAATGACCTGAAAGTCAAAAAAATGTAAATCTCAGGCATTATCCTGTTTCTCAGGAGATGGATTTATGGCCAGAAGCAGAGCAAGTGCTGTCTCTTTCCTGATAGAGACAGGAGACATAAGAGAATCTAAAAGTCTGGTTCTGGGAGAAGTTTTGAGAGAAGGAAGACACAGATATGTATAAAACCTAATTGCATAAGTTCTTCAGCTCGTGAAGTCAATTTCTTAAAGTTTGAGTTAACAACATGATGGAATTATGGCTAAATTCTCTCTGTCCAAGAATATTCTTTAAGAGGGAAAGCTAAAAGTCAGCTTGCTGTGACTCCCTATACCTATACTACTCCTTTTTGTTGGGTGAGGCAGCTAATTATTCCCCCCTTGCAGTAAAACACCCCCCTGCAGTAAAAAACCTATTCCAAAGATAACCAGTCTTTTGGACTCCATCCCAAGAGGGAGTGGATGAGAAACAGGAGCTTCCTGTAAGGCATCTCTGTGTAACCCCACAGCTTGCTTGGCCAGTCTCTGACCTCTCCCAGATCGTGGTGCTGAGACAGGCAAGGAAGACTTGAGTTGGGGCTGACAGCAAAATGCTGCAGTGAGGAGGGCGGATTAGAGTGCCATGGATATCCTGGGAGGGACCCCATTGTTCTGGGGTGCCCTGATGCTGCAGTGAGGGTGCTTGGAGGTGGTTGGCATTGTCCAAACGAGCTCAACTAGCTCAAATATCTGCTCTGAACTGCAGTTTTCCTCGTTCACCTACAAGCTGCTTAATCCTATGCAGCATCACCCTGCTAATTTGGAATAATTAAAAAAAAAAATATCAACAGAACCAAACAACTTGATAATATGTGCTAAGGAGAGCTGGCACGATTTGCTTGTCTGTAGCACTTAAAAATGAAATGCTCCATCAGCAGGCTTCCTCAGTGCCATTCAAGGTGATGTAAACATGTACCCAAAATCTGAATAAAGTCATATTTCTAACAGTGTAGGCAAAAATTCTGACCTAGTTTAATCAGTCACTGTGCTTTTCTGGTTGTTCTGATTTGTTGTTCATTTGTGTTGGGCAGCTGGACAATAGGATTTTGCATGGGTCACAAACAATGAAATAAAACAGCAAGATGTACTGTATTTTACTGAAACATAGTATAAAGGGCAGCAGGGGACTAGTCAAAGCCCAATATTCTGAGACTGTAATTTTTTATCACTAGTTTATTTCCTAAACCAAAATGTTTTTGAGTATAAATATTGGATGAAAGCAAAGCTGCACCATGTTGGCTGTCATGGAGGCAAGACCAAAACCTACTTTTTATTAGAATTAAATTAATATGGCATAAGTAGTTTTATAGTTTTAACATTTTAATATTATTTATGTTCTAACTGCTCTGCATAAATAGGACTGTTCCTTGCTTCTTTTGGTTTTACTACTAATAAAAAGTAATAGGCATAATAATTCAGGGACTGTTTGCATTTCCAGGCACTTTTGTTCTGTCATGTTTACCTACTCAAGGAGACGTACTGAAAGCCAGACCACAAGAAACTTTAACACAAAATATAGCAGCCACTTTTCAACCAAACTATGTATCTGGGAGCAGGAGAAGCCTAAAGCAAATACTTACAATTAAGATTATTGATGAAATGTCATTCCAGTAAAAAGAAGAGTGAGAAAGTAGCTCTGTGCAGAAATCTACTAGGATGACTTTTCAGTTTTACTCAATACATTACACTAATTACATTATATGTATATTAACAGATAAATTTTCCTAATTACCAGTTGATTTCCCAGACTACTCAAGAATGTGTGGAGAAAAAAAACCACCCTACTTGTGATGGACATGAAGGTAATATTTTAGCACTGACAACTTGTTGCATTTTAGTCAACAGTGAAAGGAATTTTTAAGTATGGAAGAATGCCATCAGTCCCAGTGCCAAGAAAGCTCAGAATCTCAATCACCATAAAACTCATGAAGTCAGATTGTACTTCCAGGGTGTCTAATAACAAAGGTACAAATGTATATTTCCTCTGCTAACATGCCAAAGGATGTAGTGTAGGAGCAGTATTTTTACATTTTAACGTATATTTAGTACAACTCAGATTATAGAGATAAAAATGGGTGATGTTCTGTAACTCAAAAGAAGTTTTTTCTTGAATATCCCTGGAGTCAGGAATCTACACAATACACACTGTACTGCTGATAGATGTATGTAAAGCAGCCTACATATAAACTCTTTCTAGTTAGCTCTTAAAGGTAACTGAATGCCCACTAACTTCAAAGGATTTGCCATGGCGTTTAGAGAGGCATAGAGTTTACATAGTTTGTTAGCAACCTAAGGATCAAATTCAGCTGTTGACTAAACAAGCACAAGCTCTTTGATTTGGCTCCTTACATGGGATGAGTCTGAAGCTGTTAGAGTCTGCTTCTGGTTTTGTTACATTAATATAGCAAACAACACTGAAATCAGTAGAATTTTTATACAGGCATAAATTTACTAAAAGTTAGAAGAAAATTAGGCCCTAAGTCTCCTTTGCCTGAGTCATGTTTTAGTTATTGATAATTTTATCCTCAATTTGGGATAAGCTTCGATGAAATTTTGCACAGCCCTATCATGTTTGCAATCTAAAAAGAGGTTAAGGAAATAGCCACATTGGGAGGAGTGACAATATGCAAATGACTTTGCAAAGCACATTCATCCTCAGCAGAGTTGTAACATGTCCCATGGTTCTCATTAAGGGTTCTTTGCTTAATCTTTTTGTTTTTCCTGTCTTACTGGCAAATGTTTACTATTCCCAGATACTTTCTGTATTTAGCATCAAACTGTAGCTGGAATCATAGACATCTGCTGAAAATATTGGTGAGTGTGTAAAATACTGCAAACAAATAAAAGCTGAAGGTGGGAGCCATGCAGGAATTCTCACACACAGCAGGGTAAAAGACCAGGGAATGGGTTGTGCTTTCCTCCACAGTGCTGCTCTCTCACAATCTTGACAGTCCCCCTTTAAAAAATGAAATATTCTCTGCACATCTTCAAACCCAATGATAACTTAAACATGAATCCTCCCACAGCATTCAGAAAATGAGTACTGCTGTTGTCACATACATTGACATAGAAGCTCTCTCTCCTTCGCAGAACATCTCAATATCAGAGTGTCTGGACTGCTGCTGCTGGGCTCACCCTCGTTGCTGGGGCTTCTTTAGGACAAGCAGGTGTCTGACAGAATCCAGATGTTCTGCAACAGGGAATAAGGCCTCAGAAAGCATCTCCCTCCCTTGTACAAATATGCCTGAGACAGTGTTTCATTTCCCTAGTGAAGGAAAATCCTGTGGCACATCAGAATCTGTGGTATGAAATAGTGACTTCTGATGGCAGTTGCTGCCAATTTACTCATTTATTTCTCAATATTTGCATATTGGTCACTGAAGAGTTAAGCTCTGGCACAGAAACCTTGGCATTTTTGAAATTCAGGTCCAAGAACTGAGTATGTATGGGAAGTTTGGGCTATGCTACTGCAAGTCTACACATAAAAGAAAATAGGAAATGCAGTGAGTGGAGTCCTATGTTTAAATTTTGTATTGGAGATTTGCAACAGCATTCTTCAAGATCTAAAAAATGGCAATGACTTCTCCCAGACCCAGAGGGACCCTTTAAAAATTGGTTTAAAGTGATTCTGGATCAGGAGGTACATACCAGTTTGAAAATGCAAATGCTGGATTGGTATATCCTATTAAAATACTCCTGGCTCAATTACTCATCTCTCTGTTGTACATTAATTGACTTTGCCTTATCCTGTTCCCAAAAGGGAAAGTTTCTGTCTGTTTGTACTGTAAAGTTATTGATCTGCATGGTGGCTGTGTGTGAGTCCTCAGAGACATTTTGCAGGAGGCGAGGGAATCAAGAACTGCAGAACGAGTTGCTGCAAATTCACATTGGGTCCAATTTTGCTCACAGTCTGTTGAGGCCTGAGCAGTCTGCAAAGCTCAGAGATACAGCAACATTTGGATGGCAAATAAGAAAGGCCTTGCTATGAGGGTGTGTTTTTCCAAGTGCAGTGCATCTAATTTTAAGGTCAAAACCCCCAGGTGTCCTTTCTCCGTGCAACAGGCACTTTGGGGTTTGGACAGAAAAAGTGTTGGCTGGCTCAGGGTGGGACAAACTGCCAGACACTGATGTGGGCTTCTCTTATGTGGTGTCTGTGGAACCAGTTACAGCTCAGAGCAAATACAGCTGCTTCTCAGCAAATTGTTTATGCTCCATTTCTAGTAGTTCTCCTGCTAGTACAGATTGTTCAGCAATCAAATAGCAGGCTTAATCCATCAGGTCTGAAAGAGCAGAAATACTTTGAGGACAAATTTGGCCTCATGTGTCCATGATCAAGCTAGCGGCTCTTTTGGATGTTTCATTTCTCAGTTTTTTTGCTGGCTTTTCTCTCTTTCATTTGATAAACCTCTCTTCTTCCATCTGGAATCCCACCTCCTGTGTCCAAATCTCATCTTTATAACTTTTCTAAACTTTAGGAAATAAAGAAGGAATGTATATAAGCCAGAAATGAAATGCTGACCCTGCTGAAGAAAGTATAAAAACTGAGGCTGATTGGTTGCACTCAGGCTTAAGTGTTTCAATTTGAGCACTCAGGAATTCAGAAAATTCCACTTAGTATTGAGGAAAATATGGGGTTTTTTTACTATCTGTGTTTCTTTGTGGTCCATGACAATTTGCAGAAGAATATGGAAGACTTTTTTCCTATGGAAGGTCTTTTCCATGCAAACATTGATAAGCAACATTCAGTAATATTATATAACTCTTATACAATGTATTTTGTCAAAAAATCTCAAACTATGTGGCACAGGTTACAGAACAGAATCATTCCTGTTCTAGGGGAAAGAAAGACTCAGAGCTGTACATTTCTTGCTCCATGCTACATCCATTGAACTACGGTGGAGGAGCAAATTGCAAGTCCACTGTTCCAAATAAAACTGCTTGTGCAGACATAATTGTGGAGGAGAAGGACATAAGCAGGTACTTGCCTGGTTTATTTAAATGCCTCTCTGCCAGGGACCAGCAAAGACACTCTATTTCCCATCTTATGACTTGCATACTCAGTTATTTTAAAATTTGCTATAAGCAAGTGTTCAAGCATGTAAGCTTTACATTCTCTTTCTGTGAGCGTTCATGTGAACATGAGTCAAGTACTTGAATGTTTGTGGAAAATGAAGGCAAAGGAGACGTAAGTGAATATTTATGGAAATTGATTGTGATATGTGCCCCATTCTGTTGGACTAATCAGAACAAGAGTGACTGTGGGGAGGCATTACCAGTGAGTTGCAGAGAGGTCACTTGCCTTCCAGCTCCAAAGCAAGGACCAGGACAATTGCTCTAAGGAGAGCAATAGTCACCCTTTGTGCATCCTGGTAACTGCACATTGCCACACAGGTCTAGGTGGGAGCCCAGGGGATGGGATTGGCTCACACCCTCAGTTTAATATAATAGCTTCTTTTGAAAACAAGATCATATATTTATTTCCTCATCATATGACTAGGGGGAAGGAAAAAAAAAAGATAAAGCAGACAAGAACACTCTCATTTATTAGGCTTAGGGAGCTCTGATGTTCAAGCTTGGTTCTTGTGGGAACTGAAGATAAGAGAAAAAGCTCCCCACTGCCAGATATAACCTCTGCAGCAGGATCTTTAGGAAAAAGAAAAAAAGAAAAAGAAGCACATCTGAAAATGTTTTCCTTTGTACTGTTGGGTTTTTTATGTTCCTAGGGACCATCTACATGGATCTGGGAATTATATGATAAACTTTGGATTTATGCTGTCAGTTCCTATGTGTCTTATTTTTTTTAGTTGCTTAGATTCTGATCTCAGTGCGTTGCTACTTTTCATAGTACATTTAAAAAATCCACTTACACACACATGGGTTTGATATATATCATACCCTAAGGACAAGAGTACAGCCATGAGATTGCCTTTTAACAATTAAAAGGAAGGAAAAAAGGAATTAGATTATTACCACATATTAATTTTTCTCTTGGTGAACTTCGTGTATTGGCTAATACAGTGCTCTTCCAAAGTATAACAGGTATCTATTTGTCCCAAACCAGACCTGAAATGGTGTGGTCTGGTATTCTCTCAGACTCCACATCAAAATGTGACCTAAACCAAAGAGAATGGTAGAATTGGTTCAAGACCCACCAAAGACCTTTGAAGCAGGCAGACATATTGCTTACAAAAAGGGGAAGATTATATTGGAAATGAGAAACCATTTAGAAAAGTGTTTTTTAATATAATTTGGTTGTTTCCTAAAGATTATTACACGATCAGGAGCTCTCCTGATTCTTTAAGGAATAGGCGTGATGCAGTCAAACCAGGCATAAAACCCCAAACTGCTATGTCTTTTGTTGCATTAACAGAATAAATGCAATAGTATTTAACACAAACATTTTATAAACACAACGCTTACTTGCTACTTTGTGCTGTGAGAAGCATGTGCATGAATTTAATGTTCATTGTATGAAAAAAAAGTAACCATTATACACAACTTGTTGGCATCTTTTAACTAAGTGCTGGGAAAGATTGCTATGAGTTGCTAGATCATGTTCTAGCTCCTTTTTCTGTTCTTTTGAGATGTAATGGTAAGCAGACATTAGAAACAGGCTCTTGAATCAAAAAGGACAGGTTCAATCAAAAGATTGGCAGAATGTGGCCAACAATGTGTACATATGCAACCTGCAGAACAAGCTGTCTCCAGAAAGGTGAATTCCCTGTGGTCTCCTCACAAGCCCCAGCGAGACGATTGGTTCATGCTTTTCTCTTGGTGGTTTGTGCTTTTAAATAGATGTAAGCAGTCATCTGCTTCAACTGTTTTGAGGAGTACATTTTAGTTCATGAAATATATGATGAATACAGATTTCTTTTTGTTCAGATTAACCAAATGTAGGGACCAGGAGCTGATTTTTTTTTTTGACTGCCTAATGCCATATTCTAAAATATTTCTGTTAAATGCAAGAAAATTCTCTTGTAATTAATTCTGAGATCTTTTGGACATACATACAATTTTGGGAAAAACATTTTTTTTATAGCTCCTATCATAAACAAACAATGATGCTGTCCCAGGAAAAATATATTTCACTCTCATGGGCTTTTATTGAATAAAGATATTTTGAACTGAGCTCCTTAAAATATCAATGCTCTATATTACTCCTGAAATACAGATATAAATCTTTGTAATAGTGCACTTTACAAGCAGCACTCCTGAGTCTTTTTTTGATTGGTAATCACAGTGTTTCCTTATTAATACAGTAAAAAATGTAAAAGACATGAACAGTTTGCAATCTATCTGTTCCTTCTGTATGGAGATACATCAGCTTCTGCTTTAATATTTCAGCCATCATATTTTTATGGGTTTATATGAGAAAGAAATTTTACCAGAAAACTGAATTCAATGACAGCCGTTCTGTGAATAAATCCAGTTATCTTTGGTATCCTGAATGTAATAAAAATGTACAAAAGTTAAATTTCTGCATCATCACAGAGTTATGTTGACTGTTTTTAATGTTAGTAGGGAAACAGATTTCCAACCAACAGGTTTTTCCCCCAAATACTGCCTAATTTCAGGTTATGTTTTCATTAAAACAGTGTCTAAGAGACACCGTGTGCTTACTAATCCTGTTACTAAAATATCTGATGAAAATGTAAAAATATTCAGCAATAAAAACTAATCTATGCTTTGGATAAAACATAACAGTCTAGATACTCCTAATACTTTAAGCCTCATAATTTTTCTATACCCCTGTACCATGGTTATGAAATTTCTTATGACCAAACTGCTTCCCTCCCCAGTTACAGAGGCAATATGTCTTTCTCACACCTTGATTAATGTTATGTTTGTGTTTAGTAGGGAGCTGTGAATATGTAGGCTTCCATAACTTGGCATGAATTCTGGTCAGCCCACCTCCTTCCCACTAGCAACTTGTATTTCTGGAAGAATTCAGCCACGTTCCTTACCTTCTTTTTGTATGGCTGGACAACATTTTTAGGAAGTCTTGTCCTTTCCTTTGGGAAGGCAGAGCAACTGGTTGGTTTTTTTTAATGTTTTGTTTTGTTTAGCTTATTTGTTGCTGTGGAAGGTGAAGAAGGACTATGATGTTTTTCTTACATAGTCTGTTGTATCCTGAGGTAAATGTTTTAAAATCCAAGAACAGGGTGTCTTTAGAGCAAAGCACAATTTTGGCAGCGTTGGGTGCTGATATAATTCCCATTTCAGAATATTATTTTGGTTTTATTGATATTTGCTGTTCACCAGCTGTCATTACCTGTTAGAGTCAGCTACAATGAAGACAAACCAAAAGCGAGCCTGTTTCTTAGAACCAAGGCAGAGTTAAAGGAAAGCCTGAATGCACCAACACTATTTGTCACTGTCAGTGAGACACTTCCACAGTGCTGTTGGAGCCTTGAGCATCTCTGGAACAGCTCAGGAACTGGTCTACAAGTGCCATGCAGATGTTGGACCCACCCTCTTCCACCAAGTATTTTTACAGTAGGGCATGCTAACCTTCTGGAACATGAGCAACCAATGCAATACAGACTTCTTGAACTACACCGTATGGCTTTAGGAGAATCTTTTCTGGGTTTTCATAGAGTATCCCCCAGTTATCCCAACAACATTCTTTTGGGGTCATTATGTGAATCTGTATATAACCTTTGAGGGGATGGGTGGTGAAGTCAATAGCAAAGTTAAATTCTGTAGTTCTGTATTATTAGGCTTCCGCAAAATTATAGTTACTCTGCAAAGACTGTGTTTACAACTTAGGTGGATAATTTATAGGGTAACACTGGGAACACTGGGAACTTTCTTGATACTTAGTCTTAGGGATAATGATAAATACTTAATAGGCATTTTGTTGCCATACCATAGGGCATTTCATAAGAATGCTGTGGAAACAGTTTGGTTGAAGAATCTATACAGCACTACAAAAGCTGTCTGGATGACTATATGCAGGTCATCAAAAAATGGATTTATTGTCAAAATGCAAATTTATGTTGAATAATTTTTTATAGAGATCTTGTTAACTTTTTGGTCTATTTCAGTTGATACAATATAAACCTTATGGGAAATATACGCCTTCAATATTTTCTGGTTGTATGAAGCTGGACAGACAGCAAGGGTGCTGGAAAATGGGATTAATATTCAAAATTATTTTGACAAGTTGTAGATATGGCCTGAAAAATGGAGGAAATATCAAATGATACAAGGAAACATGTATATCAGGTAACCAAATACAGGGCAGGAAATTTGGTTAGGATCAGGTTTTCAGAATTATATTGGGGGTTAGTGTGGATCATTAATCATGAAGTTCTGGAATAGATGAGATTAGATTATTGATGGGATTTACAAACAGGAAGGCAATCTGTCATGCAGAAGAAATGCTTGTACTCTGGTCAGAAATGGTAAAACCTAGCTTGATTGCTAGGTCTATTTTTTGAGACTTCCAAATAAGAGATGGATCATACAGAAGGAGTTCAGAAAAGGAATCTGGAAATGGTGAAAGTTCCAGAAAAGTGACTTCCATTAAGTACTGCAATACCATTTGAAGAGTTTGGTGATGACACATAGCTGGAGAGAAAACTAAAGCATTGAGATGTGGGGTTTTCTGGTTCTGCGTAGAAAATTCATTCCTGCAGTGCTTTTTTCAGGTTAGAGGAATCTTGTGGAGAAGCAGCTCTTTGTAGCCTACCATGTGTTGGTCACAGAGGGTAGTAAATATTAAACTCTAACTCTTCCTAAAGTGAAACACGTTGATGTCCTCATTAATGGACACAAATCTTAAACTCCATGATGTATCATTATTACGCATTAAGCATTACTTGTAGAATTTCTTGGTTGGTTCTGGAATTCTCTACATATAAATGAAGATTTTTCATCTGGCTCTATTTCTCTACAAAATAATCAAACCAACACTGGAACTTTTAGAATCTATGATGTCTGCTTATTCCAAGTAATGCTTGTTTCCATACTGAATGTCTCATCCTGCTAATTGTCCAGAAAGGTCTCTCAGTGCAATGTCTCTGGTGAATAATATGAACAGTAGAAAGAGTCTGTGCTGAATACTCACTGTGGCAAAAAAAGTGACACATTAATTGGCTGGGATGGTCTAACACAGCAGAACATAATAGAAAAACTGGGAGGGTATAATATTGCAGAAGTCTTCAAAATAGATTGGACCACAGAAGTAATCTTGTTTCTCCTTTTGCCTAAGGTGGAAGAATTGGATCTAGATTATTCCCAATCATGTTTAATCTATTTTTAAAAATGCCCCTTCCTTGCTGAAGTTTTCACATAGTTCCCAGTTTCCAGAGCTATATAATTTTTTATACACACACATACACATACACATACACACGTGCACACACACACACACAGGAGTTTTCTGCTTAAAAATAAACCAATTGCCAAATGCTTCATCTCATGAATTCAACAATTCCTTTATTACCACACAAGAGTGTGCTGGTTAGGGTTTATCATACATTTCTTTCTAATTATACCCATTTTCTAAACATCTTACTACTGTTCCTGCTGCTCTTCTCTTCAGTCTCTTCAATTTGTCTACATCTTTCATAAAGTATGACACTGAGAGCTGACACAGAAGTACCGCTGAGCTTGCTAGCGATGAGGAGAGTGAGACAATTTCTTCCCATGTCTTACACAGGATGTTCTGGTTAACACATGTCAGAATGACATCTGTCATTTCTTTTTGTAACAGTGTTACACCATAGGCTGGGAATTAGTTACTCTGCTGTCTTCCACCACGCCAGGCCCTTGTCTATGCTGCTGGCTTCTGACTAATTAAGCATGAGTGCATCTGTGCCTTTGGGGATTTTTATTTTTTCCTCTATGGATCCTGTGCTTTCTACCTTCCTGCACTAGATTTTTTTCTGTTGATTAAGGAATACCATGCTAGTATGGCTAGGGAAGAATTTCAGGCTTAACCAGAACAAGCAAAGTGTCAGTATTTCAGAGATATTGTGTTAGCAGCTAATCAGTACTATCTCCTGATGGTAGATATGGACTCATGTTTGTGAACCTGGGTCATGTCAAGGACTGAACTATCTGTGCACTGCTGTTTTTTTCCTTGAATTATCTGTTTACTGTAGCAGCTATGACAGCAGACACAGGGCTGTCTCAGGAACCAGAGTGATTGTGAAAGCTGGTGTTATCGTGTAGCAGGAAAGATAGTGGTGAGCCCTGTCAAAACTAAAAATCAGACTGGGCCCCTGTACCTGTTACTTTGCATGAAAAAAGAAACAAATCCTAGGGCTTTTTTCCAAAGGACCATAAGCATTGCAATCCCAGATAAAAGAGGAAACATTCCGCTGTTTAGTCACATTTGGTCTAGGTTTCCATAAATCCCTGATCATGGGTATCTTTACAAATTGTGCTGTATGGAGAACTAAGCTGCCCTTGAATATTAATAACCCGGGCTAGCCAGATCAATTCTGTATTAAGGTCATGCCACTCACTGCCTGCCTGGTTATGTCAGGGCAGTTCCAACAGTCTTTAACGTACCACATTATTTAAGATCACAAATGCTAATTAAAACTTTTGGTTCCATTAATGCACATGATAAGAAATGAGTTGGAGTTGTCTAAAATGCTGGGCTTTTGTGTGCAATGGGAATGTCAGTGGAAACTCATAGGTGCCAAAGGCTTTGCATGTTCTGCCCCCAGCTTTGGAACATGGTGCCAGCTGAGACTCAGAATGTTAATTCCATAAATGCCTTCAAGTCAAGACTACAGGCATGTTTGTTTAATCTGGCTTTTCCTGAACAATAGCTTTGTCTCTGGGTGCATTCTCTAAAGTGCTCTAAGATTTTTTTTTGTATGTGTGTGGCTTTTTTTAACATGAAGAGCACCACATACGTAAATGTATAAATGTGCGATGTATTTTTAATGTGCAGTGATACATTTCTCTTCATCACCCTATACAAAAAAGGAAACTTGCATTCATTTGATTCCAAGAACTCGAAGACTTTTTTTATACTAGCAATGAAGTTAAAAAAAATCAGCCCCTTCTAAACTTGTATATTACATAAATAATGAACATTAATGCAGTTTCAAAAATGGTAGCAATCATTTCTCAAATGTATTGTTATTTTAATACTCACAAGAGATTACTTTGATTTTCTGAATAATATCTAGGTTTACAGCGGGAACTGCACAGCCTATGTGAGTAATATGAGACCTAATTATGTTACACCCTGAAATCAATAAATATGTGCTCTTAAAAGTGAGTTACTGATGCCGTTTGAGCAAAACCACCTTACCCAGACTCATGATGCAAACTTGGACACACCAAGTTTGGTTGGATGAAAAACCAAACCCTTCTGAGCAAAGCTGCTATTTTGCTGTTGTTTATCTCCCTCTCACCTTCACCTTCAACCCTCCCCCATCTTTCCTGCTTGCCTTCACCTGGCTGCCTTTGCTCATTTGCAAATCTCAATTGAACACTTTTTTTTCTCTTTTTTTTTTCCTTTAATTCGCAAGAAGAAATGCAAATTGCTAAAATGCAAATGCTGGTAGTGACAAGAAGCTATATGCAAAAGTATGATATAGGACTTTGATATAGAACCAATTGTGTCTGTAGGAATGACAAATTATACTCGTATAGTTAAAATGCTGCATTTATTTTGCCACAGCTCTCCATGTGGACATTCCTACTCAGAAATAAACAATTTTTGTTTCCAGTTTAGATAAACTTCTTTCAAAGCAACAGAAGCTAAAATGGATAAACCCATTCATTTTACTCATGCATACATTCACATTCTTATGGAGGAAAAAGGGAGCTATATTGTCCAGCTACAGTGGTTTAAATTCCCACATTACTATATATTGTTATAATTTCTGATATAGGCAGGCTCTTATGTTCCATATGGCTTTCATATGCACAAACCCTTGGTTACTGAAGATGGATGAAAGCCATATTGTTTTTTGATGCATGTACTGAGGAAAAAGAGCTATCACTAACCTGTGAACTGATTATACCTGGTATACTTAAATTGATGTTAAAACATAACCATAGCTGCATAAAGCTATGCCTACAGCAGAAACCTTTGGTGGGACACAAAGGACAATTAAAAGCATGTTATAATTTTTCAAAAGGGATTTCATTACTGACAGAAGTTTATAAAAATATTTTTTCTGAAAATGAAGTATTTTTGCTGATGTTACTAATTTCATGGAAGGAGATGGTGAGAGCTGTGCTAGAAGTGTCTTGGTGGTAAAATGGCAGTTGCAGTAGGACCGGTTAGGGATAGAGCTCCCCCAACAAACCCTTCCTAGTGCAGACCAGACCTCAGGGTCCATTTCAAAAGGTATTATGTAAATGGGGTGTTAAAACCACGGTGACAGCAGAGAAACAAAGACCATCCCCTGAGGGGAAAGGAAAATGCAAAACTGTCTGGGGACAGTCCAACAGTTTGGGGTCAGGCTGACTTCTGCAAGGATCTGGGTGAAAGAGCCAGCAGGCAAAACTGGCTTCATTTGGCATGGCAGGGCCACTAACCCCTCTGAGCTGAGGGCTAAATCCAGGGGCATCCGGGACCTCTTGGCAGTATTGAATGGCTCATGTCACGGGATTCAAGCCTTGTTTTGGGCCCCTGCTTGGTTTTGCTGAGACTTTAGAATGAAGTAGGAAGGTTGCTGTAGTGGGGAGAATGCAACTGTTGGAGGAGAGGTGCAAAGTTCTTGTGCAGGCACTCCCTTCAGAGGGAGGATGAATAAAAACATGCAGAGACACACGGTCCAAGCCTCAGAGGTAACTTTTCCATAGCACCCAGACTTTTCATAGTTCATTTCCCATGGTTCTGGGTCTGTGTCTTTGGAGAGGTCAAAGGCAGAGGTCTGCTGAACTTATTTGTTCATACATTTATAGAGCTGTGGTCAGAATACTGAACCAGCATGAAAAACAAAGCTGTACGTAACCTTGGGTAGAGCAGTCAATGGTCTCTGTTTTCATTCCCCTCCCTCCTGCCCCTGTGCACCCTTAGACATTGACTGGATGGTGAATTAAAGTCCATGCTGGTCAAACCACTCTCAGCATGTAGTACAGCCTGAGTCCAACAGAAGTGCTCTTGATCTACCAGCAACATGAAAGAAATATTACACCCCAGTGGCAGCAAGCAGGGGAAAAAGCAAATAAAACGTTATTATAATATTTCCTGTGAAGGAAGTTGGGATAATATTGTGGCTGGTAGCTGACCAGCTGCTTTCATTTAATATTTTTCTAATTTTAGTCAGTGTTGGTCAAACAAACACAGCTTTCAGGGGATTTCCTTCAGTGTTAACAGACTGTCGTGTAGTTAGTTGAACAGCCCTGCAGTGTGAGGTATGATCAAGAAAGGTGCCCTTTTTAAAAATACAGTTGCATTGATACAATTAGCTGCTTGAGGGGGCCAGATTTTCCAAACCTGGGTTCCAGATTCCGCTGTTCATTGGCTCAACGCTGCTGCAATTGCACATCTCTGGGGGACTGGATTTGGATGGGCTAGACCTGCTCATGGTGGTGCAAAGCATTAAGGAAAATGGAGAAACTCTGTATTACTGTCTGGCCTGAGTAGCTGAACCCCTGGAAGCAGAGGCTGTAGCTGGAGGTGCGAATGTACTGCCTCGCACCTGCAAAAAGGAAGTCTGGGACTCAGCCCTCTATTCCTAGGTACAGAATGGGCTATTATAGTGGAGTTTTCAAAGAACTCTTTTTAGGGCAAAAAATAAAATTCTCTGGCTGGCTGGTAGCTGAGAGTCATAGACAGTCTGCCACTGTGTACTCAGTGCCCAATGTGCTGCTTATTCTAAGTTGAGCTGCTAAATTGCTTAGTGTTAATAATTTGTTGTTTGTTGCAGTGGTGGAGCTGCCTGCCTGCTCCTGGGGCTATGGCCATTTAACCATTCCTTTCCCAAGAGGTGCTACCCTCCATCCTTGCCTTGACCCTCTTTTTTGCTGCCAAGTTCTAAAACCTTTACATTGTGTGCCTTTTGCTTTGCAAAAGCTTTTCAGGATGTGTTGAATGCTTGTATGACTCAGAGAGCTGGCTTCCACTTGAGATCCCTAAAATCCATAATATTGGGATTCAGAGCCGCATGCTTCTCTAACACTCACAACCAAAATGTCATGGCCATGTGGCTCCTGCATTCAGCAGAATTATGGTTTGCTACAGATGTTTATGAGTGCATGGGCACAGTTAGAAAGTTTGCTGTCCAGTCTCCATTCTGCATGAAGGGATTTGAAGAAAAACCCAGGCACCAGATCCATTTTAGAAACTGTAAAAGCTGTTTTGGTGTATTCAGGAGTCCTGACTAAATTCACCCGAATGTTAACAAATTGTGTTTATGTGTGAAAGGGAGAGGGAACAGCTAGAAACATATGCCATCTTGTATCTGTTTCATATAGTACTATTATGATCAGAAACTCATCTTAGCTTTCTGATATTTATGCTCCATCAGTATGTCCATAACACACTGGTTCAGTTGAGAATTTAAGTGATATTTTCATTTTGATTATTAGTTGGTAATGACAACACAGTCTGATATCTCAAAATCCAACTGTGATTGTCTTCGCTGAAGACTTCAGTGGTGAAATTGGAGCTCTCTGAAAACAACTGTCTGAGACAACTAGTATGCTTGCAAATAGTGTAAAGGAAGAAAAGAAAGATGGAATAGTGAATTACCAGAAGCAAGGACCAGGGAGAAGAGCAGTTTTCTGACTACAAATGTCTGTGTTTGAATGTCAGAGTGCATATATCCAAAGAAGGTCAGGCAAGGTAGTCTTAATGAAGGTGTTCTGAGGCTGGCATTTATTCCCACTACTTTGTTAAAATCAAGGATTTTCTAAAATGTGTAGGCACAGGCAGAATTCAGTCCTGTTAAACTGTGTTTAATTTTTAAAATTTTACAAGGCTATTTTTCAGCAAAACAATCAAGAGATAGGATAAAAAAGAACAGCAGTTGGAAATTACAGCAAATTATAGACTCTGCTCTTGAGAATATGTTCACAATTTTTTTCTCTTCATTTATTCTTTTGCTAGTGTTGCAAGCAAAGCTACCAGTAACTAGCAGTGAATTCAAAGAACTAGAAAATGTGCATTAATGACTACTCAAAGGAAACATGTAACAGAGGACATGTCTTGGGGGACATCTGCCATTAGTTCAAAAAAGAAGAGCAGACATTCTTCTGGTAGCCAAAACCAGGATTATAGTCACAGTGTTAAGCAGACCACAGCAACTTTTTTGGCACTGTAGTTCTGATGGCATTTTAATTTGGAGTTCTATCTCTAATCACTATCTATAGACCTTGTCCCAATGCCACCTATTTGCACAGGGTTTGCCATGCTTTTCGACCAGCTTTGCCCACTGAAAATGGCAAGATTCACCCTGTAAAGGGCTTGCTCTTAATTTTTCATCCTCAGTTAAAAGAACCACACACTTGCCATATTAAAATTTAAAATTGTGTTTATTGAGACATATGGGTATTTACTATGTGCAAATGTTATGTTTACTTTGAGATGTTTTCATATGTGCATATTTCTGTTAGTGATAATATTATTATGGTAATTCCTACATAAATGTGTATAGTATGTATTTTGAGTATCTCTGGAAGTATTTATTAGATTTCTATTTGTTGGTAATCCCTTTCAGATTGTAAAATACTGAATGGTGGGCTACATAGTTCACATGCATGTTGATTTTGCTTACCTTTTAAGAAATATTTAAGAGAATATAAGGTCTTTAACTTGTCCTGACAAGCCACATTTGGTTCAGTTTATTGAGAACTTTTAAGAAAAGAGATCTGAGTAGGATCATTGTCGAACTGCTGGAAAATATTCTGCAGGGGGGGCAGGAGGGAACATTGTAGTTTATAGAAGTGAGGACAGTCTGACCTACAGACACAAGGATATGATTAGAAAACAAAAACAGCTTGGAAGCCTTATATTCACAGATGCTTTTAGTCTTAGTGTACCATTCAATTAAGCATTCTCTGAGAATGTTTTGAAATGCTTTCTCATACTTTCTCATTTAAGAGCCAGTTCCTTCAAATGATACTAGAATGATACTAGGAAAATCTGTGTCCACCAGAATAATCCCCTTATTATTGCTCATGATCATGGTATTACTAGCTCTGAGGTGACAAAGTTAAGAGAAGACCAAACACTGTCCCCTGAAGTGCATGAGAGTTTTGAGTGTCACTTCAGCAAAGCTCTGATTTGGAGGATTTTAACGTAGCCACTGCAAAACTACCTGCACCTACCACTCCCTAAACTTGCTGAACCTCATGGGTACAGTGGTAATGTGACATAACTGAAGGGCACATCTACACCAGTATCTTAGTTCAGATAAAAATTATGAGCTTGAATGAAAAAACAAAGTGATCCCTGCTTTTGGAATCTCCATGGCATACACAACCATGGTTACACAGAGCCTTCTCACAGATGCAGGGGATTATTAAAAAAATAAAGAAGAAAGTCACATTAATTATTCTTTGTATGTTATCTGAATTACTTCTAGATAAATTTGGCTCAGTGTTGAGAAGAAAATTCTCATATGTTTGTCATAAGTTTGTGTACTTATCAGAGTACTGCAATACACTCAAACACAGTTTTGCAATGACCCACTTCATCAGTGCATTCTCATCACAACAGCAGCTGATCATTTATATCAAATGATTTATAAAGCAAGTACCTTACGTTAATTATGGTGCTAATCATGCTTTATGAGATGTATTTTAGCATCCTGAGAAAGAAAATAAAATATTTTATTATTATAAATGTATTATTTTAAACACTATACAAATGGTTTGCCTCTTGAATATCACTTTAGGCATCCAACAGGTAAGTAAAGCTTGGAATATTTTCCAAAAAAAAAAAAAAAAAGAAAAGAAAAAAAAGAGAGGATCAATGTAAAAATTATTTCAGAAGGGAAAAGAGCAAAAAACCTATTTATTACATTACAAATTCTTTCTGTTTTGAACACAATTTGAATCTCGTAATGGCAAGTCTTAAATTTCTGTGAATTTAGCAGATGGAGGAAGGATGTATGAAGAGCTCCAAGACAACTGACAGAATAATTTACATGAAATCTTCACCTCTGAAAACAAAAGAAAAGTGTTCCTAAGCAGTAAGAATCTTAGCAGATACTGAAGTGGAAGGGTCCCACAAGGATCTTCAAGTCCAACACTTAGATGAATGGCCTATTCAGGGACTGGACCCACAACCTGGGCATTATTAGCACCATGCTCTAACCAGCTTAGCTGATCTCTGGGTCAAACACATCTAGAAACCCCTCCCCTTGATGAAATGAGGCATGATTCGCAGTTATGTGGGAGAGGGATTTTCTCAATATGTTTCCTTGCTGAAAAAAAGGGGCCTCAGCAAGATTTACGGGTTTAAACACGTCATGTTTTATCATGAGCATCGAGTTTTCTAAGTGGGTGGGTACTGTTAAGCACACCAGGATGTGTCACAGCAGTGTGGGGCTGTAAAGGCAGGCCAACAACTCAGAATGTTTCAAAACGTTTCAAAATTTGTTAGGGATGAATGCTCCTGAGCACCTCATGCTTTCATACTTTTACTCTTGCTTAGGTGATTAGTGGCTGCCTGGAGACAGATAACCTCTGTGGTTATCTGGTTAGCTCTTAACACATAATTATCACTTCATCCAAGGCTTTGGATTGGGCATTGAGAATCAGTATGTTTAAAAGTCTCTAAACAAAGGATTAAAAAATATATATTCTTTTAAATGAATTACATGAAATATTCCCATAAAAGGAATCTCCTCAGCAGATATGGGAAGAAAACTGAGCAATGGCCTAGGTTTTTGTGGGGAGAGGCTGGTTCAATTAGGCAAGGGATAAAGAAAACTGTTCTGATTTCCCCCCGTGTGTTTTATACCTTTGGTCATCTAAAACAGTATAGTAAGGTAAAGTGTGGACCAAGTAAGATTTGTCCTCGGCAGCAAACAGTACTAGTTAAAGAACTAAGCAAAACCCCTTCCTTTACAGCATTTCAAATGTGTGGAGAAGTGTAAACACACCTTATTTTTAGCACAGGAAGTGGAATGCCTGTGGTCTAATTTGTGTCTTAACATTTGCTTCTCTAGTGAACAGATTTAAGGAAAGGGACCTGCTCCTGCTTAGAAGTTTCTTTAAAAGGGATTCTGGCAAATGTCTTTCTGTTAAACCTGATCTTGAGGAATCAGATCCTCTTTTGCCTTGTTCCCATAAGCTCTTATCTTATTTCAAAAGTGTTTTCAAAACTTTCAGTGGACACAAAACAGTAGTCTGCTTTCATCTGGTTTGCAGTTCCTGACTATATACAGCATTCATATAATGCCTTCTGTGGCTCTAAAGGCATTACCTGTGCTGGAGATGAAGGTGAAGAGAAAGAAAAAATGTAGGAATCAGGACTATCATTGTAGGAGGAGCTTTGGTTAAACCTGGTGACTGGGGAGCAAGATGGGACGTGGTCCACCTTTCAGAAAGCACAGGTTGCTGGTTATACTGCAGCACTTGTCTTTTACAGAGAGAGAAGTATTTTTGTGTCCTTTACCCTTGTGTGGTTACCTAGACTGGTGAATATAGCCTTCAAGACATTCTTTAGATATAGTCACTACTCTGTTCAAAAGGCAGAAACCTGGAATGTGGTGTTAAGAAACAAGCTAATCAGCATGAATGAGTATTCCATATAATTACTATACCTTTCATCTCATTCCTTCATTTGCTCAATGACTGCTCCCATTTTTCAACTGCCACAGCATCGCCTTCAAGATTTTGAGCCTTGTCTTCCAGTCTTTTTGTTTCCCTGAAGACTTCCAGTCCCAATGCCACATCTTCCTAAGGACCTTGCTGATCCTCACTGTGGTTAAGTCTATAACCTTTCTAAGGAATGTTTTATTTATGGATGAGCACTCGCTGGTGAGGGGGAACATTTGTGTACAATTGTGTATGCATGCACTGCCATGGAAAAGTAAACAAAGCTGATAATTTCTAGAAGTATGTAGGGAATGTCAAGGGCATAAATATCAGTGTTAAATATCAGTGTGTTTCATGAAATTCATGTATGGACAGGCATTCTGAATCAGATCATACATACTCTTTCCTCTCATGCCTTATCTGTTGTCTGTGGGTAAAGGAAACTCTCTTGTAAGTATCTGCAAAATAATCAGCTCAAATGGAATTTTTTTTTCCTGTCATCAATACATAGAAGTTGTTTTTCTCTAATTCTTAGAATTGTGTATAGAAGTGAAAGTCTTCTTACATTAGGAAATATGTTTCTCCTTTTACAAACTGCACCAATTTTTCATTAAAATATCTCATGACAATGAGTTCCACCGAGTAACAGACTTTTGCATTTTGGTGTGGTACTAGCTAAAAGTCCAGAATCATTGACATCACTATAGGTCTCATTTCAAATTTACAAAAAAAAAAAAAAACCTAACCAAAAAAAAAAAAAAACAACAAAAAAACAAAAAAAAAAACCCCAAAACCAAACCTCAAAACCAAGCAAGCAAAAAAGAAAACAAACAAAAAAATTACCCAAAAAATCAGCAGAAATCTGTTGAATTTACTAGTGCTTGGCTGTGGTGTACCCAAGAAAAAAAACTTGTTTGTTTCTATATATTCAGCATTTTCAGTGTCTCAGAGAAAGAACGACAGGTCTGATACTGATAGGTTTATTCTGGGGAGGTGACTTCCTTGGTACTGATATGTAGCCCCAATCAGAACTTCCCTTTCCACTTGATTTAGTTTTGTTTTTAAGTCATTAAAACAGGAAAAATTAAGCTTAAATATATCACAGTGGTTTCTACATGGTGAACACAGAAATGCTAAAGGCATCTGCTGCTCCAGGAATATGATGGTTCTGCACAGACCCAAATAATGTGAAGAACAGGAGCAGGTGATCAGCGGCTGCAGTACTCACAACACAACATTTCATTCAGTACAATTCCAAAGATGACTAGGAAAGAAAGAAAATATGTGCTCAGGTATAGTTCAAGAATGTACCAGGTTTCTTATGAAATAAGTATCCCAGGGAAAAAGAAGTATAGTTCCAGAATATACTAGGTTTCTTATGAAATAAGTGTCCCAGGGAAAAAGAAGAAGAATCATTCAGTAAAAGAGTATTTACTTTAACTCATAGGAGGAAGTGTACTACCAGTGGGCAAAATGCTATAGTGTGTTTTGGTGTAGGAAATATTGTTGACAAGCATCTTTAAAGGAAATGTTAAGGTTTTAATTAAATCTCTATATTGTTTTTATTCTGCAACTAAATATTTATTTTTAAAGAAAATTATAATTTTAAAGGAAACCTCCTTCAGTGTTGCTGTCTTTTCTACAACTATCTTCTGAGAGGTGTCCCTTATAGAGAATACATGGATCTGTTGGCTCTCAGCATTCTGATTTCTTATGGTCTAGTGTGACAAATTGAATAATTAGGGATGGGAACACAACTCTGATTGTATTGTCGCACTAGTCAGAAGCTTGTGCTTGGTGGTACATGCTACCTGCCTGTACCAAAAGGGAAAAGGCTCCTTGTGGGAAGTCATATGCTTCAAGGCCTGCTGGAACTCAGCAACTGAATTAAGAGACAGAGTCACATTTCATACTTAATACATGAAACCTCATCCTGAAATGCCCCTTACAGAAAAATGTCCTTGACTCCCAGGAAAGAACTATAGGAAGAGAATTTATAAATAAGAAGTTCAAGTCTTATATAGAAGTCCCAAGAGACTAACTGCTGTATGCCACTTACTCAGCAAAATAATTAATTCAAAGAACATATGATAAGATGAAGCCAGAAATACTCAGGCAGTTTTCTAGGCAAATCATAATAAACTTGTATTCCAAGAACACCACAATCTAGTGCTTACCATGGTAAAATAGAGTATTGAGGGAATTGGAAATGTCTCCATCTCATTGTGGTATATTTAAAGTAGGTGAACAGCTGACATTGTTGAATGTATTTATTAGTATTCCCAGAAAGTTACATGAACAAACAACAAAAGCTAAGCTTATTCTGAAATTTGC
The DNA here is from genome assembly GCF_963662255.1 of Cinclus cinclus. Taxonomy (NCBI): domain Eukaryota; kingdom Metazoa; phylum Chordata; class Aves; order Passeriformes; family Cinclidae; genus Cinclus; species Cinclus cinclus. Next base: position 35,708,629 of record NC_085046.1, read on the forward strand.
AAGGGTCTGTATTTATATCTTTTAAAGTGACATTGAAATGATAGATTAATTGATGGAACAAAAAACCCACAAACTTTCCTGCTATTGTATTAATCTCAGCTAAAAGAAGAACTGAAAAGAACAATATCTAATATACTCTTTATTTCAACAATTAAAGCACAGATAATTTTTCTTTACATAGAAAGTTCAGAGAGAAGTACCTCAGGCTTAGTGGATAGACTTAGAATAGTCTTAAGGGGCTGCAAAAGTAGGCAAGAGGTTATTTTTCCCATATACTTTTTTTTCTACTTGTCAGAATAAACTTTTTAAATCTAAAGTCTCGGGTTTTTTTTTCTTTTAAAGCAGCTATTGTTCTGACAGTCTCTTCATTTTTGCTTTATTCTTTTTCTTTCAGCAGACCTATGCACCAGAAACTGAAATGCAATGCGAGTTTTGTCAAATCTACATCAAAATAAAGTTCCAAAGCAGTATTTAACAGGAAATGGAAAGAAAGCAATCTTCTTTGCCACACTAGCTTGATGCTTAGTTGTCAGACTTCTCGCATGTGATTTCACCCTTTGATCAATCTAATAACAATGCCTTAGACTATTAAAACTGGAAGTCAGAAACATGTTAGTGGAAAATTCTACTCTTCACCATTTATGCTGTCTGTGTAATTTTTGTGATTTGCTCACTTTGGACCCTGAGCAGAGGTTAATTTCACGACTCTCTTGCCCCTGTGTTATGCCAGTGTAAACCTGTCAAGACTCATTTGTAAGGAGATTAGTGATGTGTGATTGAGAGGCTTTGACAAAACCTGCTTTTGGGCCAAGTGCCTTGGGTGTAGACAGTAGGATTTTTCTGTGCTGCTGCTAGCAGTACCCAAAAAAATAGGGAACAGGTAAGACTGGCACAAGAGAGGTACATTTGGCCCTTGCTTTATTTCTAGTTCTGCTTTCTAGTTCTCTTTTAGAACAAAACCCCTCCTGTGCAAGAGGTTCTCCTAAAGGAAAGTGCCTAAATTAGTTTTCAATCTGACCTGAAAGTAGAGTGCTGGGTAAATAGTCTTTTTCCATTTTTGTTCTCTAGCACTTAGAACATTTCCAGACGAAGAGATAACCACTGCTGTTTTTATCCCTCTTTTAAGAATAAGCAAGAGTAAATATTGAAGCAAAATAGCCAAGGTGAGAATGTTATCTCCTATCCCACAAAAGCTTGGATTGTCCGATCAGGACAGGGAATATGGGAATAAATTGGAAATGTTTGTCTTTCCACCCCTCTGTCAACACCTGTGGAGTTGTTTGCACTGGGTACTTTATATGGTGCTATATTTTAGGCTGCTGTTTGACACCATTTACAAAGCAATCTGTGTTTTAACATTAAAGTCTCAGAGTTGCCAGTGTCTTTAAAGCAAGCTTCACTAGTTTTCTTTGCTTGCTTTTTATGGAATCAATAAGTTTAAAGATGGAGGATGTGTAGTGGTAGCTAAAGCCATCTACTCTGAGAGCCATCATTAAATAAACTCCTCTGTGCAACAGTGCCAAGGCAATATAGCTTAACTGGAAGCTTTTTTGCAATTTGTTCCTAGACTGCTCCTTAGCAGAGGATGACAATAGACTTGTTTTGTGACATGGGCAAATGGAAAGTGAGATGAGGTCACCTAGGCCTCAAGGCTATTTCTGTTTGGGACGTAAGGCAAGGTATGAAGGCAGATACTCAGGAAGAAATTCTTGTGCAGTGGCCTGCTCAGAAAGAGAAGCTATTGTAGAAGAGTTTTGTGCATAAGTGCTTTTGCACAGGTATTTTTTTTCCATTTTCTCTAAGTCTACCATTTTAGAATCATTGATACCAGGTCCTGAGGGCATGGTTTGGTTAGTGTGGCTGACTAGATGAAAGTTTGGATCCTTTATTAGCTTGTCAAAGTCTTATGCAGCTGCATTATTTGCTCACCCATTTGCTTAACTTAAATGAAGGTTGGTGGTTAGGCTTCTGTTGCATTGTGCTCTCCTGCTAATTATCAGTGTATTTGTTTAGAGACAATTAGCCACCTGGTTCATTCTCCCATTGAAGTCAGGTCATCATGAGTTACATCTGCTTTCAGGACTCTTCAAGTCCAAGACATAATAAAAAGATGATGGTTATGATTATAAAAAGCATGCAGGGTTGGGCATAAGCTATACAGAGCAATGAGTTCTCAAGGAGCACTAGGTTAAAAAGATCTTGCAGGGGCTTCCTTCTGCATGCCACAGAAGATGGATGTGAAAAGAAAACAGATTTTGTGATGCCAGAAGTCCTTTAGCTTATGAATGGTAAAGAGTGTTTGCAAAGATAGATGGATAAAGGCTAGGCAAAGTGAGACATGATATTTCCCTTTGGCACTGCGGTGATACAACACAAAAGTGACAAGTAAGCACATCTCTGTGCATACAGCATTTGCATAAAAATAAAAGTTGTTCAGACCTGTGGGTGTTTCCTTTTTAAAAATGTGCTATATAATGTGGCATAAGATTATGTGTGATGCACATTTACTTTTATAATCCCATATGTTCCGGTAAAACTCTGTATTTTGAAGTAAGATTTTATTACAGTAGAACCTCATTAATTCTCGCTAATGACTGGGAGACCCTTTGCAAATTACTGAATTTTGTATACAATCAAATGCCATTTAATGTACTGTGTTGCTAGATGTTCTTCTGCATCCTGGGGAAGACAAGCTGCAGACAACTCTGCCGTTCATGCCTCAGCTATATTCACTGTGGAGAAGGGGGGTACAAAGTCACTGCAGTGGGTTTAGCTCCAGGTGTTTGTTAAAGATGTTCACACAGGGCTAGCTCTGGAGAGGATAAAGCCCTGAATAAAAAGAAAGAGCAGATGGGGACCTGACAATGAGTAGATTAGCATAATTTACTGTTCTGTTCTTTCTGGCTTGGGGTCATAGAGGGACCACAATCTGAATTTTTCTGGAGAGCACAGGTATCATTATCCTCCTAGATATCAATATGGCCATTTCAGATTCAAAAGGCCCACCAACTTAAACAGAGGCAAGACTGAATCTTCCAGTAAAGAGCATACCATAGCTTTTGCCAAGAAACTGCAGCAGCACACATAAACTGAGACCAGAGTGTTCATATTTAATTAGGCATATTACAGATGTGTGCAACAAATGTGAGCAAGACTTAGAATATTCAAAATAACTTTTTGCCTGCATAAATATACTCCTGCACATATCTACTGTGTGAGTTCTCATTGGTTGGTATGAAGTTGTAGAATACCTGCTTGCATCTCTTTTACCTGCAGTATTATGTAGTAATAATAGCAGGTCAACAATTAAGATAATAGAATCTAGCTCTTCATTAGACACTCGTTTTTCAACCTAATCAGATTAACCCTGCCTCAAAGAAATCACTCCTCCTGACTCCTTGTCTCTCCCAGGACAGAGACTTTTTCAGGCATATTGTAATTGCAAAGCAAACACCCTTAATTTTGTTTACAATGACTGGGTAGGAAAAGGTTAAAGTGAAAAATCTGGGGAACTAGTGGGCTTAATAAATGTGTACAGAGGGAGGTAAACTTGTGTTTATAAATGGATGAAATGGCAAAATTTGTGGGGATGTCTAGGAAAGGGCATGCAAATATTGGGAGTTCAGGTGAACCCACAAGAAGCAATGCAGAGGGCATGGAGGGATGAAACTCACTCAGAGACACAGGGAAGACTGAAGCAAGGAGAAAGACAGCAGCAGTGCTGTGGTACATCCATGGATGGAATGGAAAGGAGGAGGTAGATGGGAGGCATGAAGGTGAAGAGTTATGAAAGGGGAAGACAGACATGGACGTGGGCTTATGTGAGAGGGGTACATGGCATGACCAGATTATCAGAGAGAAATGAAGTGCTGGCGTAGGCAGGAGAGAACTGGAAGTGAGAGGAAGAGAAGGAAGATGATATGGCAATGGGGAACTGGAGCACACTTCTAACTGTTCATTCGCAGGGTTCTTTAGCACTTGTCACGTTTTGAAGACACGTATTTTATAGCCAGAGTGTAACTTACAGTAGGGCATGAAAGACTGTTAGTCTGTTTCATCTCAAAGACTACTTTCAGCTAAACTTCTACTAGCCAACTGTTTGGTCAACAGTTCTCAGACATCAAATTGTCCTTCTGTGGAGCTCTATTGCACCCATAATATCCAAGTAATTGGCATTGCGAGAATTGCAAAGGAAATTAAAAAGTCCATCATGACCTGACACCTGAATCTTCTATCCTGACACTGACTGCACTCTGTCATTCACAAGGAATAAAAGCCCCTACAGTTACATATGCTTGGATTGATAGCCCATCATTTTTCTACTCTGTTTCCCTGATCATGTTTGGTTTTTACCCGCTTACATGTAACTTGGATGGGAATCCTCTTTCTGGCTCTCAGTGGCTGCCTAAAACAAATCATACATGAAGTCACACAGCTTCTTTTCAAGCCTGAAAAACATTTTTCAAGCCACAGAGAAATTACTTCCTATGCAATTGCTCACATATAAATGAGTAGGAGAAGAATGAATGGGAGACCCTGTGGGAGCAGGATGGCAGTGTAGAGGAGCTAGATGAAAGGCACTGGATTGCCCTAATTTCCTGGCATGTAAGAAGGTAATTCACTTTGATAGCACATCATCACTGGTGGCTTTCCAACAGATGGGAAAGACTTGCTAGTTGAGGAAGTAAGTAATGTCACATGAAACATACATCATTTGCACAGAGAGAAAATGTAAGACCACTAGAGTTATTGTTTTGCTAATGGTGATTCATGACAATGACACTTTGCAGAGTGCAGGCCTGGGTTAGAAGCTACGAATAAAGTGCATTCTGCTTCAGGGGTCTGTTCTTGTATATGTTTTCTCACAAACTTTAAGGAAGATGTTGCAAACTAATCCTTCTTAGAAATTATGATTTACTTCAATTGGCTTCACTCTTTATACCGTTTAAGATCAGATTTAAAGAATAATACCCACCTTGTTGCTTAACATAAACCCTGTCAAAACAACACACATTTAAAATGGCATTCTTGGCATAATGGAATAATCAATGGGAAAGGCAAAAACTTACCATAGCATTTATATATATATGTATAGATACAGATATATTTCTCAGGAAAACAAAAATGTGAGATCTTTTAATGAAGACATCAAAGAATACATCTCTCTTAGCTGAAAAGAAGAATGTCTCCTGACAAAAGCCAATTAAGGAGTGAATATATATTTTTTATTTAGACTTGAAAAATGTATATTCTTAAAAAATGTAAAAATAAATAATAATATCCCACCACTCCATCCATCCAACCCAGTATTCTTTGAGGGCTACAAAGTAGCAAAAGAAATATGATATATGATGCACGGAAGCTTGATACTTCATGAAAGAAACATAAAGACTGTGATTTTTCTGTTACCTAAGGCATGATATGGAAATGTGTTCTGGAAGAGCTCTTTCTCAGCTTGCCTAGAGATTCTGGAACAAATTCTACTCCTGTTTGCACCTCTGTTAGTCTGGATTTGCTAAATGACAGGTGGTAGCATTATCCCAAGTGTGTTCACTCCTAACTGAGACCAGGACTTTGCCCTACAATAAAGGCAAACTAATAGTACCCATCCCATGAGATACCCTTGTTTTGTGCATTCCTCATCCTTCACTTGAGGCTGTCAACCTACATGCTATCAAGTCTCTTTTTAAAAATCAGTGTGAGAAGTCTTTCAGCCTGGGATAGCAAAGAGCCTCTGCTGGAGGCCCTGAAGGGCTTTACTTCTCTGATCTTCTCCTCTTTTATGGTAGGATATGAATGCATTTGGACTTGCTTATGTGATGGTTGTACAGCACATAAATTCCAGTGGTTGAGGGGGTCCTGGGACAAGCTCTGAAGCCATTTATGCTGTCTTATATCTGCTGCCTTAGGACTGTTAGGGTTTTTTTTCAGTCAGGTGTTGCCCATGTTTTGGATAAACATAACAAAATATGTGGAAGAAGTCAGAAAATATCAGATGTAGTTGTAAATGTTTGCCTGTCTACTGACTGGGATGGCTAGATGCTTGAAAATTAGCAGTCAGGAGACATCCAAGTGCATGCACAGAACAGAATGGATTCTAAAATATATGTAATTAATGTGTAAAGTGACTACTGCAAGATGAGTGTGATTGTGGAAACAGCCAAGTGAATGAGTACAAAACATTCTGACCTGATCAGGACTTATGCCACATGAAAACAGCAGAAACGTACTGTCAAATTTGATTGTCCTTCAAGTCCTGCACTGTGCCTCCATTCCTGTGTATTTACCTGGGGAAGCAAGAATAGGGGGCTTTCCCCACAGGGAGCCCAGACACTCCTTCCATCTACTTCAGATTATGCATTTAAGGACAGTGTTTACTGTCAACACTTATACCTGAGATATCGACATGCTCATGAGAAATTTGGTTGAATTGTTTAAGCCATGCCATTACTCCTCTGGGTAAATATTTGCACAATCAGGACCACAGATTCTAATTTCCTTTGAGCAAATAGCATCTTGTACAATAGCTGGCATATGGGGTGTTTTAATTTTGACAATATAACGGTACAAAAATATCCAAAGGAAGTAGTAAAAGTTGAATGAAATGTAGAAGGAATTAGAGGAATTCTGCTGTATGCCAAACCAACTGTCTTTATATTGGTAGAAGAGACAAGTAGATGAAGAATTTAGAGAGAACTTAGAAACAAGGCATAACTCACCATGTTGTGCAAACCATAACTGAGGAAAATCCCTGTTGTCTTGGAACCTTGTAGGTATGGCAGGTGTGGTTAGAAGGCCTGCATGGTGATACTGGAAATAACACTCTAAAAAGTTTATTCTGAGAGAGAGTAATTTATGCAGGATGCTTTATACCACAGAATGGCAGCTGTCTTTAAATTTTATGCTTTCTAGGTATTAAATAAAGACTTAAACTTTATAGTGTACATTTAACTAGGAGTTCTGATGAAAATAATGGATTATATTCTTTACAAGTTGCAACAAACTTTTATATAACATGACAGTGAAAAATAGTTTGTGTCAACATAAGACTATTCTTTGCTGTGACAAAATAAATCTGCGGCTCATCAGAATCATGTGGATACTGATCCTGCAATTTGATTTACCATTTATTTGTTCTGAAAAACCTAGATTTATGATGTGAGCCCAGAATATTTGTTATACTATAGGTACTATACTGTTTGCTATACTATAGGTACTATACTGGGTGCCACTTGGATTTAACTGGAACAGACTAGTCAGAATTTAAGAAAAAAAATAATTTGCCTGTGTTGTTTGAGGAAATGAGAGTGTGTAGGGAAAAGCTAGGGTCCCATCAGAAAGAAATTGCATGGTAAGTAGAGCTTTATTGTGTACCACAAAGAGGGAAGTTGAAGACTGTTTTCTTTTATCATTCAGAGTCATTCTGGAAAATGGATGGTAAAAACTTCAAAGTCAAGTGCTTATTGATGTTTTTTCTTACAAAAATAGTACAGGCACTTAACAGCCTCTGTATTATGTACATTCTTTAGCATGAGTGGGTAGCTGTGTTAGTCAGCAGGACAAACTAAATAATAAAATTACTGATACATTTTTATAGACAAATCAAAACAAATACCTGGGCTTTCAGAATCACTCAGGATGCCTCTTTACAATAGGAACAGCCACAGAAGTCTGAGTGGTTCCAAATGTTGTGTCTACAGAATATTACTTATAACAGCAGTGTAGCCAGAGTCCTATTGTGCAACAGCAGATCAAGCTGAAACACCTCTCAATTAATTGTGCATTTATTAACGCTGTGATTTCTGAGAAAAAATGTAGTTTGTAGGGGGAGTTCATACCTAAGGTTTTCGGCTTCAGTACAAGCCAGCAAGCATTTCAGTATGGCATGTAATTTTTAAACTGAAAATAAATGTACAGGCTTAAGGAAAGAACCAGCTTCATGGGTGTGCTTCTTTGACTGATTTTAGCACCTTTTCAGACAGCCAGAACTCCATATCTGTTTCCATATTTTTCACAGGAGGAAGTTAGGTGATCTTTGAAGGATGATTCAGAGAGCCTGAATAATGCCCTAAGGAAGCACCTGGAGCCAGACAGAAAGAAGCACAGGCATGGAGATACTGCTGGACTTTATTATGAGGATTATTGACCTGAGGTCAATAATCCTCATCCTGTGGTCTACAGGATGGCTTCTGCCCCCAGGCAGCACTCCTAGGTCTCCACGTAAAGTCTGGGAAAAAAAGTCAGTATTATACTCCTTTTTGCTTGCCCTATGGGACAAGCTACATTTTCATCCTTACAGACGGGAGAGAAAATATAGTTTGCTGATGGAGAAAGAGACTGAATTGCTTACAGTTGCGTTCTGTGGAGAAGAGGAAGGGATGTGAAACCTGGATAATCAGTTTGTAGCAGAGTGACACAGCAGGACTGATGTGTTCAAAGTGATATAGTACAATAAAATTTATTTAGGGTTTTTTGGTAGTATCATTGTTAAGTCCAATTTGATCAATTTTAATAGAAATTGTATTTTAGATTAGTCTTCTGGGCAGCTATCATCATGCCTCTTTAGTTCTCATAACCTATACATTTTTACTGCATGGATAAATATGCTTTGAAACTAATACAGTGTCATTGAATCCAATATATCCATAGTGGAACCAATCCATGCATACTCAAGTCACTAAATTTTTATGGAAATGAATAGATTTCCTTTCAAGGCATAATATTTTCACTTACACCAGTCAGTAGCTTTTCATTGAAACCAATGCTTTGTTTTCTAAACCAAACATATTTCAGTCCAGGTTCATATACATATTGCTTGAATATTTTTCTTTTTTTGCTTTTTCATAATTAAACCCATTGAACTAAAGACAGTATTGGATGTCTAATGAAACCAACACATTTTCATTGGGACTACTTAGGGTGAGTTTAAGCCAGTGAATAGAATATACCATGCTTCTCAGCGTGATTTCATAAAATTAACACTGTAAAACGGAACATACTTTTACAAACAATCTGCCTCAGGACTATATGACAATATTTTCCCATAAGTGGAATTTGAGACCTTAAGGTTTTCTGCTCTTTTAGAGGATTTTGCTGTTCAGTGTTAGCTAGACAGGCCACAAAGAGGATTAAGGAAGGGCTGGGGTGAATGGATGAATGCTGGGTGAATGCTGACTGAATGTTGGGGTATTCTCAAAGGAAAAGAGTATAGACAGATGACCAGTGTGCTGCAGTGATGCTTGACTAGTTTAGCCAAACCTCCTAGCTGGTACATTTTAGGAAAGTCTTTAGGTTATTGTGGATGTGGTGAAGTTGGCTATCACACTGCAGTCACTCCAGCACTCATCTGATACCTTCTTACAGAACTATACCCAAACTGTGCAATTTTTAGGTGGTGGCTGTGATAATTTCCATTACATGTCAAGGGAACAGAAGAATTTTGGGGCAAATCCAGAATAGCTCTACTTTCCTTGAGTTATTATAGAATTAAGAAGTCTAGATGATCAGTCTTACTCAAGAAGTTGCCATGCACTGTAAACAAATGTACAGTAGAGTGACACTGATTTATTTAATACAGTGCAAAAATAGATATTTGCCTCAAAATTGAATAGAAAACAGCCATCATTTTGTTGTAGATGTTTCATTGTTTTGGCAAAGGTCAGATGTCATTTTTGTAGCTCTCCTTGGAGTTAGTAAGTTTCTGAATTTACTTTCAGGGGAAATAAGCCTAGGAAAGGAAGGAGAAGGCTGTATACAGAACTGTGCTCTTTAGAACAAAAGTGCTGATGGAGCTGTGGAAATGAGGCCTTTAAGTTTCTAAGAAGCAAAAACTTTGCCATTTTGTGAACAATAGAGGTGTTCACAGCAGTTTCTTCCAAACTATATGGCACTTTTCAGCTAGGATTGCGCGCAGTTTATGTCAAAACATTTCAGTGAAGAAATACAAATACAGACTAATGTTTGACTTCTTTTGTTGTGCTGAACTGGAGCCAGAGGAAGTATTTATATAAAAATCCACTTGTGAAATGCATAACCCTCTCAATGTGACTTATATGTCTGAGACTTACAGAGAATTCAAGCTGATTGACAGAAAATACTGCTCTTATGGTGTCAGAATGTATTATCATGCTTATACAGAAATACAGCCCCCCCCCAATCTTTTTTCACCAATGTACATGTTCATTGTCATTATGTTCTTGTATACTGGAAACGTCCAGGTACTGAAATACCCAATTTGCTGGGACATAAAGCTACCATGAAAATATATTAGACAACCAGATGGATAATTCAGCTTGTTGGTTTAAAAAAGTGTGGTATTTGTATGTAGTCTGATCTAAAAAAAAAAAAAAAAAAAGATTCTGTGGGGTCAAAACTGCCATTCAGTGAAGGAAAGAAAAACAAGAGCTGAGACAATTAGGAAAGCTTTCCATGCTTGTGCTACAATTAGTTAGTTGCTCTTCCTTTTTTCCCCGTCTCCCCACGCTAGGCTCCTGCGCATCAAGCAACTGACAGTTAGTGCAGCCTGCAGATAGATCATGAGCAGATTACATGCATCTTTATGTATCTGGCACACAGGTGCTATATGCTTTTTTGCCAAATAGTTTAGATTAAAGCAAAACAATTTTGTGTAATGGGTCCTCCATGAGAGTGCCCATGTCATTCAATTGCTCCCATTGCATCACTTCTTTTCCCTTCTTTCCCAGGGGATGCTCTTCACACCACTTGCAGTACTTTTATTTTCCCTTTGATCTTGTACTGCCTTCTTATTCCCCTCTGCTCTGCTGAGATATGACACTGTCGTGCCCCTTTTCCTGTTTGTTAAATACTACTGGGATCATGCACACTGAGGGATTGTTATCTGAATGAAGAGGAGGAAGAGACAGTTGGCTCTCGATAATTTTAGTATCGTGACCATTTTTATCAAGTGGGTGGCCCGCACTGCATTCAAAAATGTCTCCCAGTGGAAAGTGTGGAAAAGTGTGTCAGTTCTTGTAAACGGGCAGCACCTCGAAGAGTAGACAGAGACAAGTGTCACTTCAGAGAAGTACAGGAAAAGAGCTGCTTGTAGAAGCAGCCTGAGTGCTGTGTTGCACATGCAGATTCACACTGGGAATATGGCACAGAAGAGAAGGACAGGAGCATCAAAGTCCATGTTTCTGACCCAGTGTCTATGGCAAGCAGGAGGGAGACAAGGGAGGGACAAAGCCATAGGAGGGCTTCAATGAAAAGTAAAAGATACGTGAGCTTGATGTGGAAGATCCTTGTATCCTTAATTGCATAAAATTATAACTTGCAGAGTGATTTAGCTGCCATGAGCAGCTACATCTGTAGATGAAATCTATCACTCCTCTCCCAGCCAAACCTGGCTCTTGGAGTTTCCCTGTAACTCATGTTTCACACAGTGTAGGACTGCTTTTGCACCTTCTATTGGGTCTGGCTGAGATGGAGTTCATTTTCCCATGGCAGCCCTCAGTGCTGTGCTCTGCATTGGTAGCTAGAAAGGTGTTGATAACACACCAGTGTTTTGGCTACTTCTGGGCGGCACAGGCACACCAACACTCCCTTTCTAATGTTCTCCCCACCCCCATCAAGGAACTGGGAGTGGGCAAGATCCCAAGAGAGGACACAATTAGGCAAGCTGACCTAAATTAGTGAAAGGGATATTCCATACCATGTGACAATATAAAAGCTATGGGAGGGAGGATGAAGCGGGGAAATTTGTTGTTATAGAACATTTACCTTCCCGACCAACTTCTCCATGTGCTAAAGCCCTGATTCCCAGGAAATGGCTGGACATGGCTTACTAATGGGAAGTAGTGATTTTTTTCTTTAGTAAAGTGCTTTATATCAGCTTCCTAGTTGTTTTCCATCTTATTTTCTCTCTCCTGTCCTGCCGGGAAGGGGAGTGACTGAGCAGCTTGGTAGGTACCTGGCATCCAGCCAAGGTCAACCCACTACACACCTTCACATGTCTTATACATCACCATGGGTATTGACTGCATTCCAAAACCAGAGTGTGGTTCCCTTGATACAGTTTTTCTATCACTTATTCTGATATTGTAGAGCAGAGTTTGCAGTGGCTGCTATGAAGCAGCAGTGGATCAGCTGCTGCAACTCTTTCTATTGTAGCATTTTTCTTAGCAAGTCAATGGGGTAATGAATAACGAAGGCGTTATTTCATTTCAGTCAGAGTTTTTCTTGTGATGCTGTACTTGCAGGTATTTATGCTTCCCACATAGACAATGATCTCAATTCCATGACAGGGCCAACTTAGAACAGAAAAAACAAAATCCTGAGTTTTACATCTTGTTAATGCTGATAGAGTGATGAAAAGTGATGAAATTTTACTGTGGCATTAAACTGTCTACCTAGAATAAAGAGTCAGCTTAGGATGATGTACCCTTTTAATGAATGACCTATGAACAATATTTGAAGAACAAGTGCATTCCTCTCACCTGAGGCATTAGCTTGAGAGACAAAGCATGTAGGGAGCTCTGGGAATTTACATAAAGCATACGGAGGAAGTTATGCTGGAGACAGTGGCTCAATCTTATTACAATCCTTCCATCAGATGTTGCTGCTACATGAGTCTTTGCCCCTAAATCTCAAGGAATGATGTAATTTGCCAGAAAGTTTCTTGTTCTTCTGGAATTGCAAGAGTTTACGTGAGGTCATTTTCACCATACTGAATAGAAAGATGTGCTCTGCTGCTTGATGATTTCAGCCAAGAACTAAAGGAAAAAAGTGATGAGAAAGTACCTGTTACATTGAAGTTCAAAATATACCAGCTCTGAATCCTACTCAGGAAGGTGGAGATATTTTTTTTTCTTCTAAAATGTATACATTTCGTATTCAAGTCTCAGTCACATTTCCATTTGGTGACTAATTTTCCCCATGTGCAACTAGGGGAAGAAGGGTGAAGGTTTCCAGATTTAAATAAAAGAGTATTACATAGGAAGCTAATTTGCAAACCAGAAGCTTTATGAGAAGTAGGATAACTAACTGTCCCCACAATAGAAGGAGAAGTGGAAGAACAATAATGACTGCTCACTGACAGTTTGAGAAACGATAAGAGCTACTAGCAGCAGTACATACACTTCCATTCTCATCCAAGAGAAGTGTTATCTAAAATGAAGTAGAGCAGCTATAACTGATGATAATGATTTTTATCATAGCCATGACTGCTATGAACCTGGTCAATGGGATAAGAGCAGGACAAGTGGAAGATGAAGCATATAAATAACATGTAAAAGCAGGACAATAAGCAGTACTTGACAGAGTACCATCTTCCCTCAGTCATGTTCAAAGGTCTTTTTAGAGAGCAGCTTTTTATGTGGGTGGTTTAAAAAATAACATTTAAAGCTCTCCAAGACACCTATTGAACCCTACTGGGACAAGAGGACAGAGGAAAGGCTGCCCTGGACTGATTAACATTCATCTCATCTCGAGTCCACTTTCTGGGCCAAGCAAATGAAAGAAGTAGATGAGAAAATTTGAAAAAAAAATCCCCTCATTGCTCTATCCAATGATCCTTTAATGTAAGTCAGAGAAAATATCTTTCCCTTTCAAGTACTGATCTCTTCACACTGTTGGACAGACACTCTGGCATCAGCAGGGCAGTCAGGAAGTGGGCATGGTCTCATGCGTCTTTCCAGAATTTAGGCTTGCACAGGAACAAAACTAAACCACTGTGAAACAAATATTAAGCCTCAAAACTGAGTCCTACGTACTAGAAACAACAAAGTAAAGCTGAAATTCTCTATCTGGTGTTGCTGGAACCCATACTTACAAATGACTTACATAACTATATCTGCTCAATTCACATGTAGTTACTCTTGGTATATCAAAATGTATTTGTGCCTTACTAGAAAGCAGATTAACTTTGCAGATGCTAATAGCTACAGAATGGCAGCATTTAGACTAGGGAAACATCCTTAACTGTATTGGCACAAATGGGTTATTTCATATCCCAGGGAAATATGACAGAAATCCACAAACAGATAAAACACCAAAAATATTATTTAGACACATGACACTACCACTGTGAAGATAATTACTGGGTTTCTTGCACAGGTTTTCTTGCCTTCCCATCACCTCCCTTCAAAAACGTGTGTTGTGAACTGCCATGTTCTGCAGCTCTGCTTTACACACAGGTGGCACTTCTATAGGGTCATACACGTTCGCGCCCCGCCGAGAAAGTACTGACAGCCCTTTGCTTGTTCCCTGCTATATCGTCACTGACACAGTGTAAATCAAGCACAGTATAACCACTCTTGTGGGCGCTGTCCCATAATAAAAGTGGGACATTCCTCTGGGAAGGGGAGAGTGGAAGTGAAACATATGCTTGCGGAGGCAGGAGCTGGACCTTAACAATTTAAAAAAACCCAGTATTTCCACTATGGCTATTTAAAATCCCCGTCCTCCCTTTATGTATTTTTAAGTGCATACTCATGTAAATATATCTGATCATATGGCAAATGTCACACTCTACAAAGAGAAAGCATGATGGCTTAGCCTGAGGGAAGAATCAACCTTTCCACCACAACCAGGCCATTCCTGGGTTGTCAGCTAAGGTCCTGCTGCTTAGGTTGGTTGTCCTGTCACACCAAAATCAACATCCTGGCTATGAAAAGGGAACTCATCTTATGCCTGGTGGTATATCTTCATTTGGGAGGAACTAATATGAAATTCCCATACTTTTGGAATGATTTGCTATGTGCAGAATAATACTCAGTGGAAGGCAACTTTGACAACAAGAAATATTTTTGTTAATATTCTTTATTCACCCATCCAGTAATGAGGTACACAAAAAGTTAGCTACACATACAGTGTTTTCCAAAACTATTTCGTGAAAGGAAATATAAACAAAGTGAATTAACAGAATATATTTTTTTCTAAAGAGTAATTTTCTAATTTTTCCGTTGTGCAGCAGCTGCTGTTGCCATGCTGTCATCGCTGTTGCTATGTATTTTTGAGTGTGCCAAGATGTAATTGGCTACTTCAGCATATATAAACTATTGGTAGAGATGTTTCTATGGAAAACCACATCTTTTTTTGATTGGTTCATGCTGAAAGTAGATGTGCTTAGCTATCATCTCAATTTAAATTGAGACCAACAGGTTTTAAGTCTCATAATGCAATGAAGCCACATGCTATTCATCATGGTGGAACTGAATTGAGGCAAGAACTTTTATGTTGACATTATGATAGAATATGAGTGAGATTGCATCTCCATGGTCTCCAAATGTTTCTATAGTCTCTAGAAAGCTTTTTGATTCACTGTGAATTGTATTTGCTCTGAAAATAGGGCTGTTTCCTGGTCTTGCCTGATGTAACTTGCAGGCTACTAAGTCAAAACCCATTTCACACCAGTTATGTGTTTTGGCCAAGTACCTCCTATGAAGAATTATTGACTTGTGCAATGCAGCTATGTATCTAAAAGCCTTCTGAAAAGATTGACTAATACCTATGGAAATTGTGTCAAAATCATCAGGTTAGAGGTTTGTAAACCCAGCCAATTTTGTGTACAGGATGATATTTTTGGAGAATGAAGGACTCACCATTTCAGCTGGGGAAGAGTTTTAGTTGTCTGCTTTGGACATGACACATGATCTTCATCTACAAAGCAGAGATGTACGTCTGGGCTAAGCTGTCCTGGGGTTGGTGAGGGACACCATGCAGTAAGTATTAATTTCAGACTCATACCACTGACTTTTTCTACAGTCAGAATGATAGAATCTGTCTGAAAAACATTATTCATATTTATGCTAATAATCGTTTTATAACTATAGTTTACTTAGGTTACTTGAAAACCTGCTACAGCCCAAATATAGACAGAACATAAGGTGAGGCCTAATGCGAGGTACACAAATACTTGACTGCAAACACTATCGGATTAATTTTTTAAGAACAAGTGACATGTTGTGCAACCTTGGTTTCATAATTCTGTCTTACTTAAATGCTTTCTCATTGTAGAAGTTAAAATAAAATTTGGGGGTTTTGGACACTCTGAGGTTATAGAAATGTATTTACACAGGGAAATCTACAAGTCCTCCCCTGTAGGAGGTGGCTGAAGTGTTATTTAGACTAAAATGAAATGAGACATGATTGAAGGGTTGTTAAGAAGGGACTAAACAGTGTTGGGTTACATCACAGAAAAAATGAATTATCATCTGCTTGGCTCATAATATGTCTTTAACTTGTACCTGTGAGGGTACTCTTTCTTACATTTTGTACACCTCAGAAGCTCCTAATTTATTAGCAACTCAGAGTGTTCTTTTTTATTATTCCTAAAAGTCTTTGTCTTTGACTACTGGTCTTATTCTTGTTCTATTGCATAAAATATTATTTTTATTGGACCTTTTTTAAGTTTTTGGTTTTTTCCCTTTTCCACTGTCTATGTCAGACCAATTACCAAACTCAGTGTTGGTAAGCACAAACTTAAAGCTTTGGAGATAAATTTGTCTTTCTTTTTTCCTCCTTAAGTCATTGAAAGAACATGCTATCTGCCTGAGAAGAATTTAATTTCTCTCATCTGTAAGCTATATAGTTGGAAAGAAATTGTATAAAGAAATTATGAGTTGTTTATGTTATTTAGTATAGTGATAACGTGTCAGTCTACAAAAAGATTTTTTCAAGATTTATAAATTAAGGTCAACAACCTGCCATTTTACATATTTGCTCTTCCCTAAAAGTCGTAATTAGGAGTAATAAAAATGTTATGATAGTGTAAATTTTAAAAAGTCAGAGTAAGCTTTTGCAGTGGTGTGAACTTAAAATGGTCTTTTAGAACATCACATTTTAATTTAAATTTTTCATTTAAAAGATGCTATGCTGATATTGTGGTACACTCATGGAACTTGATGTGTGGAAAGGATGTCCATGTGCAGACAGACAGACAGACACACACACACACACACACACACATGTATTTTTGCAGGACATATATGTTTTACTTTCTTGCACATCCTAGCACCTTAGGCATAGTCTGAAAAGTGATTCCAAGTCCCTGCAGACTCTATGGATGAGTCACAATGACATAATGCCACGGGGATGTGTACATTGCCCCTGCAAAGCATCGATTTACCTGCTGCATTCTCCTCCAATCATTTCCAGCTGAAAGCTGGTGAGTGCCACTACTGCTACTGCTTGCAAGCAGGCAACAGTTTAATGGAGATGATTCCCTTTAAGAGGTCTCTGCTGAGTTTTTGGTTGTCAGGGAAGATGATAGTCTCATCCCCCTGGTTAGATAAAATTAAGACTCCTTCTGAATATCTCATTATTGATCAAGTGCCACTTGGAGTCAGCTGGTAATATTCCTTTTCTGAGAGGCTAACAGCTTTCCAGAGGGGCTTCTAAGGCTGTGGAGAAGCTGTGGCCTGTATGGTGTTTTTCAGAAGTCTTTTCCTTCAGGCAAATCTCAGATCTGGAAAAAAAATAAAAAATAAATAAATTTTTTAAAAAAAGACAAAAAAAAGACTGACTCTACTGACTGCAAAGAAAAAATTCTTGGCATTTTGAAAACAGCTGAAATTAAAAGTGTTGTGGACTGATTTGGTCACATCCACAAAGCATTCACCAAATTTGGATGAGAGACTGCTGCAGTAAGTAAAATCAGAATTTGGCCCTCAGGCTGAACCTTATTACATTGACATCCATGGAGTGAGTGGACAGATTAATGGGTGAGAAAAGAGATACAGCTATGCCCTTTCCTCTCCCTGCTTGATCCAAAAGGATGTGGTGAGTGCCTTTATTTTCAGGTCATGATATGGTTTATATATTAATGTTCTCAGTCTAGCATGGCCCAGAATTACCTTGTTTCTAGGACTACAGGCTGAGTACATCTTGGTATCTATACTTCAGCTTGCCTAATTGTTTCTCACAGAACAGGTCACTTATGATTGTTATGATTTTCTTCTCTGTTTCAAGCAGAAACTGCATTCACTGTCAGTCACAGATTTTTTTTCTTTTTTGCAGAAAGTTTAATAAGAAATGTAAGGCCATTTACAGAGAAAACAAGTGAAAAATACAGTTTTCTTTGCTAAGGAAATGTCTTTACAAGTTAAGGGCTTTGTGCTGATCCTTGGAGTTAAGCATGTATATTTCTAATTCTAAGAGTGTGAATGCTGCTTAGGTAAAGGAGTGTATAATTTGCTGTAATCTTGGTCTGTGCATTTTTCTTAAACTGGTACTTTATTATTTGGAGCTAGTCCATTTGACTAAGTCCCTCCTGTATTCCTTTCAAACATACCCATATGGAAATACAAGCTTTTCTTTATCTTGAAGGCAATGACTTGGATTTTTTTGTTTGTTTCTAGTTCATATACAAATAAATTAATTTGGACTACTTGGTCTTCCTAATTGAACTTCTAATTTATGTGTATTGTTTTGGAGTAAATTAATTCCCTTAATAAGGAGAAGGATAGAGTTATACAGGGAGAGCACAGGGAAGTATCCTGAAAGAGAACTGCTGAGGTCAGTGGTTGTCAGTGACACCCTGCACATTACTCTCCTACAAAATTTCACTTGCTGATATGTGAATATATGAGCTGATACTTGTGTTTGCATCCACCCAGGCAAGGAAAAGCTCTCTGTAAACCTGCATCTGAAACTTAAAAAACCTTTTCCCAGGGACTTGGACTGGACAGGTATCATGATGAGGTCCTCAGTACTGAAATGAATGCTGCAGGCAATACTGTTTTATGGCTACTCACTCTAACTTGATCTCACTTATAGAGTGTTCATAGTTGACAGTAACCCTCTGTTTTTTACTTCCCCTTCTATAAATCTCCTTCCTGGCTTCTGTGAGACACAACAGTCCACCAGCAAAGGCAAGAGGGGTCACCAGCTGAACTGGGACCCTCTGGGGCTTCTGGTGTGTGGGATAAGATGGCAAACATGACTTGGTTTTGGAGAAGTCACCAGGGTGTTTAGGGCGACAAAAGGACCATTTGCCATGAGGAAGGGGTGCATGAAGATATTTTGGGAGCCAAAAACTCATAGTTGCTTTCTTCAATATCTCTGGCTGGTCTTCAGAGATTCATGTCTCCTGAGTTTATATAATATCTGTGAAGAAGGTATTTAGAGCTATGATGGACCTATTTTATGTACTCATTCTAGACTTAAAAGAATATATATGTAAATGCTTCTGACTTAATGGAGGAGACTCAGCTGTATTTCCCCAAGCATGGAGAAAGGACAGGGAGTTGGGTCTGACTTTATATGCCCCAGTTTATTTCCTCAGTCTTTTGCTGCAGTGGAAAGGCAGTGAACTGCAAATACAAGGGCCAGAATTTTTTTTTCTGTGTTTGTTTATAAATTAGCTGTCAGATCTTGAATTTTTAATTTCTTGGCCTTTACCAGTTTAAACACTTCCATGTATGATTATTACATTGTGCTATAGTGGTTACATATCAGTCTAGGAAGGCTGATACTTCCATGAGCCAACCCCAGAAAGTCATGGTAAGGAAAAGCACTGCAGGAGTTTCTGAACTGGAGGTGACCATTTGTTCATTAGTCAGGAGCGTTGCTCTTTTGGTCTCGCTAAGGGTATCACAGCAGACCTGACTGCTACAACTCCGTTTTCTACTTTTTATCTTACCATCTTATTCCATCATTGCATTAAACAGTATAACTTGAAGATCAGTGTCATGTGAATGACAATAATTGTTGCACTAAGCAATATTTTTGGAGGAGCGTGCAGAGCAGATTTTGGCAACAATGATTTCCTTGAAATCTGAATACAGTATAGCTTTGGGAAAGCATATACTGTTGGCAGCACATAGTATGGTGCAGACAAGACAGAAATAAAGCATGTTGGGCTTTAGTTATGTGGTCCATTCATGTTTTTAGTCTCACTTTTTAATCTATACAGTGATTCCTGCTACAACAATGTTGTGCGCTGTCATATGCCAGTGAGGTTGCTGGAAATTACTTCCCAGAAGATCAGAAATGGTCATCAGTGCTCAAAAGAAAAAAGTGAGACAACCATTTTTTAGTAACTCTAAAGTGATTTGAGTGGGATAATGGAGCTTTTCTGAGCAGTGGGATTTCTCTGCTCACACTCCAGGGGTGGGGAAACCAGACCCTTGAAAGGTTTGAACTGGGTGATGAAACACTTCCCTAGCTGAAGTTCCTTGGGTTCAAATAGATTCAGGACTGACTGAAGTTTTCTTTCTGCATCTCTGTTTCAGCTACTATCTCTGTGACAGTAAAAGATAACTCAATTAATATAAAAAGATAAGAGTATATTAGAGTCCTGTGAGGAAAAAGTTCCCAGATTGAGTCCCTCGTGCATAGAAGGATAATGGTAAGATAAAGCCCTAGTTAATTATATTGAACAGGCAGAAAAAGCCCCACAACTAATTGTGCTGTAGTTAAAAGTATTTCTTTTTCTAAATGAACACTTAGTACTGATGGTGCTCCTGTTATTGTATCAGAGGATCAGGATTACATGGTCTAGGCATTCACCGATATGTAGATCTGTCCTCAAATAAACATCACTTTGGAAAACTGCAGGTGTTTTGTTTGTGCTGTGGATATTAATGTTAATGTAATGACGACGTAGGGAATTCTTGAGTGCTATATTGTTTTGTGAGACACTGTTAGTGTTAGAGGTAGCAGGACCTTTAGAAATACTGGACAAGTGCCTGACTGCTCTTGCATGTACATGTGCTATTTCTCTTATTTCTTTGCATCTTGTCACATATCATCTCTGACACAAAACCTTTGCTGAACACATACATTGTATCTGGCCTACAATGAGCAAGACTTAAGCCCCAAGACAGGGGAGAAGAGATGTTTTTTCCACTGACTTTCACAGAAATCAAACCGCACACATCTATCTGCAGCTGAGATCAAAAATCCAATGCACTTGCATAGAGACAACCACATGTGTTTCCCCCTCTCTCCCCAACACACATATGTGCATGCACAGACACGCAATGCACTTGTCTGTGGCTGTGCAAAGAGTTTCAGGGCTTCTGCAAGCAGCCAGGGCTTCTTCTCACAAAGGGATGGAGTGAAAGGGCAATTTCGTCATCCTGCCTGAGTAGCTGCCCTCGGAGGTGTGTCGAATCAGTCTCCTCCTCCATCAGCTTGCCTTACTCCTTCATGTTACAGCAATCAGGGTGACTGATAAAACTTATGAAAATAGTAAATTTTCCTGTGAAACTCATCCAGTTAAACTAAAATCAAGTAATGAGAATATGAGGGAAATACTGCTCGCAGCCTACGGATCACCCAACATCCTCAGTAGAGAAGCATCCAAAAACTGCCTGCTAAGTTGGTTGATATGCCTTTTATTTAGCTTGATGTTAATTTGCTAAACACTGTTTTGGTGTATGTGATTGTAGAACATAAAAATGCAGTAGGTGGTTTATAGGAGATGAGAGCAAAAGAATACTCTCTTCTACGAGCTCTACATACAATGCATATTCTCCAAAGGGATGAAATTTCCCTCGAGCTAATGGGTAAACTGCAAAGTGAGGTACACCAGCAGCTTTACGGTTCGCTTTAACCTGCTCCTCCTACCCGTGCTTTGTGGTGGGTGTACAACTGTTGCAAGTAGGTGGCACAGCTGTTTGCGTTGACTGGCTCAGTACCTTTGGGACACAGACAACACAGTTAACGTTGTGAGATGAAAACAGCATCTATACTTTAATAAACTCATTCTATTTCTTTGTGAGAAAAAAGGGGGAGACTGGGGCCGGGGGGAGAGACAAGTTGCCAGCTTGACTATATCTGTATTAGTGGCACTGCTCAAATCACACGGTGGTGGCTAATGCTTGCAAAATCCTGACTAGCATTTGAAAGGGTAACATCAGTTTATTATTGCTGCAGTAGCTGTTAACTTTATGAAGATTTCCTGTGCACCTGCCTGCTACCACATCTTTAACATATATGCATATTTATACAACTTAGGCAACATATGTTTGATGATTTTTGTCATTTATATTTACTACAGTATGGATAGCAATTAAAAAATAACCATGTTCACTGTGATGAATTGGTGAAATTCCTGGATAAGTAGAAATTACATGAAGAATCTGAAGATAGAGAACAAGGTAAAAGGCATGTAAAAAGCTAGTTTGTCAGTTGGAACATAAAAAACGTAGGCATGTGACCAATGTGTGTGTGTATATAAAACCATAAAAATTACAGGAAAGAATATTCTATTTCATTTAGGGGTAGAACAAGAGAATGGATAGTATAGAGTAGGATATTTTCCCATTTCATCCACCCTTTACAAAGAAATGTTGAGCTGTGTTGTAGGGGTGATGAAGAAGGATGACATTTTTCTGCAGAGATGGTGTCGTTCTCTTCCCCAGTTTTGTGTGTTTCGAATGTAAAATGGAGGTATTTAATTGCAGATACACGTACAAAGGCAAATGGTGTGCTAGGACCTGCATGATGATGAAGTCCCATGTCTGACTCATCCTGACAGAAGACCAGGCCGGTCTCCTGAGCACCAACTCAGGTGCCAAGACCAGAGGAGGCCTATGGAGAGGAGTCTGGGGAGCGATTCTTACAAGTAGCCAGTTTAAGGGAAACCTCAGGCTCAGGTCTGTATTTGGTGTGTCTGAGTTAAAAATAGAGGAAGATCCAAGGGAGGGGGTAAGTTTTGGATATTAGCCCAAGGAATCTGTGTGGGCACATGCACACCAGCACCCACACTGTGTATGAAAGTGAGATAAGCACACGTGATTTCTACTCAGAATGTGGGTGCCAGCTTTTTAGAGAGAATTTCTTACCATGTGGCATATTATCATATTCGAGACCTGCTCATCTCTGTAAAAAGACAGAGGATAGTGGGCTGTGCAGAAATGGAGTGAGACAGTGGAAACGCACGTAGTGGAGCTGTGAAAACTGATATGGGAGTGGAAAGAAACTTAGAAAATTAAAGTTGAAGGGAAAAATGGAGAAGAGTAAGAAATCTAGATCTTGTCCTGGAAGTAGCATTTTCCATTTCAGTGTGGTGATTTGCTAGAATAATTTATTCCATTTGTTAGAAAGATGCACTAATTTAGCCTCAGGGTGCTTTGTTACCCTCCTGTGACATGAAATTAACTGCTGCTGTAGTTTCTCACAGAGGATAGAGCAGCCCTGGGTCAGCCCCCATTCCCACTCTCTGCTGATGCCCACAAATGTCCCGGCTGACACCGCTCTGCTCCGAGCCACACAGCATTACCCCCAGTGGTGCCACTCCAAGTAAACTAAACTGCACAGCAAATGTTTTACCCACTTCAACAAACAGGAACATTTACTCATTTTTCCTGACTGTTGCTTACACCTCTACCAGCAGTTAGTACATATGAGGCAGCCACCTGTGCCTCTGGAGCATTCTCTTATGCAGAGTGCTCCTAAAGCAGCAAGCTCTGCTGGCATTCGGGCTGTTTGATATTAGCACGGTGGCTCAAACTGGCCTCTGTAGAGCATGAGATATGTCACATCACTTGAAACTACAACTCTGGGTGTTTTTTGGCCTGTTTGTCAAGGCAGGTGACAATATCTTTACACATTGATTTAAATATGTATTGAATACAAAGCTTTGCATATAAAGCTTTGAGAGTGAGACTGCATCAGCTGCTTAGTGAAATCCATGCTACTTCAACTCTTTTTCCCTCCCTCAGTATTTTAGCAGTTATATTAGGAAAAAAAAAATAAAAGCCCTAAACGCAATCAGATTTGGGTTTTAAAAAATTGCCTGTGTGCCTTAGGATTGACAACTCATAGGCCAGTGTTTAGCCCAGTGCAGTACAAGCCTGCTGATATATTAAACCCCAACCTGGCATTTATAATAGAAATACTGTAAGCCTTTAACTATAACGACACTAGCAGGTGTCACCACAATAAAGATAACAGCCTCCCCATGAACAAATATTAGATTAAAGAGATCAATCAATCTGTATCTTAAATTCCAGACCCAGCATGATCTCTGCCAGTAAAAAAAAAAAGATAACTTCTTATTTTTCTGTGCATTTTAACAGGTGAAAGACCTTTTCATTGTTCAATTTTTTGCAGTAACTTCAGAAAATAGGCATTTTTCTTTTTCCTTCTCTTGCAGACTCTTTATATAAATTATGCAGAAAATGTTTGTGACCTAAAGACACATACACTTATTGATTTTAAAGCCTGTAGCAAGCGGTGGCAGTTTTCAGGTGAGCAGGTGGTATGAGTCATGACTCACTACGCTGTCTCCTCCAGGAATGCCAAAAAAACCCTGTTAAAACCTGGGGTAACATCAAGTACTCTGTGCTCCTGGGATGTGATCAAATTATCTGTGGGAATTGCGCATTCTGCCCTCATTTTATTTTTTTCTCTTGTTGCTGTTAGCCTACTCTGCTACCAACAGCACCATTTCCTCGAAAACTGTGGAAAGTTACTACTTTTATTCTTCATGCTTTAGTATTCTGGGCCACGTATTCAAATGTGTGAAGTGAGTGCTCGCTGCCCTTGAGTCAGGATGATTCAACCCAGCCCAAGCACAGGCTGCAGCCACCAGTAAGGGCTGATGGTGAGACAAGTCCAGTTCTACACACAACTGAATGCCATTCTACCTGCCTTCCCTCTTGATCATCCATCACCCATCAGATGAAGTGCCTGAGAAAAGAAAGTCATGATCCTCTGTGCTGTAGGACCAATGCCTTTCCATATTTACTCAGGGAAGGGGGTCATGCATGGTCCCTGGAGCACAATCCATGACCTTGATGTGGAGCAGCAATAACACTGTCTTTTACTCACTGTTTCTACTGAATTCAACATTGCTCTCATCTTGATTACAATTAAGTCTTGGCTGATGAGACTGTATTCTGAGGTTTTATGCAGGAGCTGCACTAAGGTTTTGAACCCTGTTTAAGTAAAAAAACTTTGAGTATCACTAGTGGTATCTGATTCTCCTCTCAAATTCACTTGAGCACAAACTCAGAGACCTCTTCCATAGAAAACACAGTGTATAAGAAATATAAGAGATAAAAAAAATCTACTGGTAGTCTTTTGTGATGAAAGAGACCTAGCAGTGAGGGAAACACGCTAGAACAGCTGACCTGCAAGGTCCTAGACAGGTGCTTTTATCCCAATGCAGAGCACGTGTTGAATAATTAAATTTGGTCTGTTTTGAATGTGTTCTGAACTGCATAAGGATAGCTTTTGCACAGAATAGTGTCCACATCAAATAAACACAGAATAAGTGTTGATATTTTATGATATACTCTCTGCTTTATTTTTCAGTAGCACATGTATGGAAAAGATACAGAGAAAGTAGATCTCTCTAGGAAAATTAAATTACTTGATCCTTGAAATGTTCAGGTTGAGCTCTTTGAAATCTATTTTGTGAAGTAAAACAAGTTGTTTCCCTCTAAAATGAAACCAAAAGTGGAAACCTGTCCAGCTTCCAAGCCATTGCAGACATGCTCTTAGAAGGAATGTGTGTATGAGGAGGAGCCTGCTCAGTATTCAGTTACCAGTAAGCACACCTGTCTTTTCACTTTTTTTTCTTTTTCCCAAACCACAAAATAAGCAGTGGAATCTTTTATTTGAAATAAAATATGTGCTATGCTTAGGTATCTCCCCTTCAAAATGAATTCAAGATTAAGTTTTTAATCCTTTAAGTGAACTTGGCCATAAGAACTATAAAGGTTTCATAGCAGTTCCAATATTTGCATTTGCAAAACAGCTATCCGATTTCCTTCTCTTTATGCTTTTCCATGT
Organism: Cinclus cinclus; assembly: GCF_963662255.1. Taxonomy (NCBI): domain Eukaryota; kingdom Metazoa; phylum Chordata; class Aves; order Passeriformes; family Cinclidae; genus Cinclus; species Cinclus cinclus. The sequence goes on from NC_085046.1 coordinate 35,734,336, forward strand.
CAAACCAACTTTCATCTTGCTCAAATGATGTGTTCATATAACATTTTAAAAGCCCCAAAAAGTTTATTTAGTGGAATACAGTTTTGTGATGATGGATGATGACTGCCAGGCATGTCTGTGAAGACCCTGCTCCAAAGCCATTACAATAGAAGATGAGGATGGGGAAAGCAATTCCGGTGTGGCTCTATGGATACTCCATTACCTGACCATTATAACTGCAGGCTAATTGAAGAGCAGGAACATGCAGAGCCCCACCTTTGGTGGCACAGCTTCAATGTGATATTAATATATCAAAATAATTCTAATGCCAGACATCAGATCTTTTTTTTGCCATTATTAATAATGGAGAGCAATATTTTATATTTCCTTCTTCACATAATCCCACTGAACAGGAATGGGACTCCTTGCTGTGTGCAAACAGACCTGACATTGGGTTGTGGACAGAGGGGTAGAGGTCAAAGACCACTTGATGTGAAAGGATGAGACACTATAGAGAACTGCAGGCTATTTCAAGTCCAAACATGAAAATTCCAGTAAATTTTACAATTTTAAAGTTCAAAGGAGGAAAAAAATTAAACATAACTACAATTTATCAGTGTTTTAATGAGAACACCCCAGTGCTGCTTCTCAAAAATCTCAAAATTTAACCACAAAATTCTATCAAATATGCCTTAATTCAAAGCTCAGTCCAGTGTGACCATGTATTGCTGCACTTTTTATATTTGCTGAGGAGCATGCTACCATGACAAATCATATATCAGGAGTGACCTGGGCCAGTTGCACCATACTTTCAAAGGCATTTAGGTGCAAAAGAATGCAGATGGTTACCTAGATCCCATTGCAGATTTGGCCCATTGAAGCAGTAAGAAATATATTGCAGCAGCTTGTGTTTTGGTGTTAGGGCATCTTGAGTAGCAGGTGATTATCTATCTACTTGGGTCTTGTTATTTTTTAATGGAAATGTTTATACTCAGTTTCATCATACAGGTCTTGTCCCTCTACTGTTCTAAACCAAGCTTCAATGGTTTCAGAATAATTTTATTAGCAAAACTTCTCTCTTTTTTTCCCCCAAATACTTACTTTACTGCTAAAAAATTTTTAAGGATAGTGCAATGTATAATATTTAAAGTACATACCTTATATATTTTTTATTCCATCTTTTGAAGAAATCCACTTCCAGGAGCAACACTGTAAATCTAGTGGCAAACTCCATTGACTTCCATAGGGAGTTTGACACAGTTTAGTAGCTTGCTCCTCACTGAATTTTTTTGACTCGACAGTCTTTTAGGTAATGGAGTTCTAAATTTTTCTTTGCTTTTACCTGTATTTATTTTGTTTATTTTCCTTGCTGAAGAACATGGAGAAACTGTCCCAAAAGTTTCAAATAATTAATGTCTTTGAGGACTCATATAATTTTGCCATCCTCTGCTGTACCTTTCAAGTTTCTGTAATACCCTTTTTGGTATTGTACCCATTATTCTGAATGTGGCCTCCTGATCAGTTGCTTATGATCTGTTTGCACAGCTAACAATTGTTTCTCTCTTCAGCTGCTGTCTTAGTGTTTTATCTGCCACAAATTTGGTAGATGACGTCTCTGAACACTTTAATCTGAGGAATGCATCTCTTGTCTTTGTGTTGAACAAAAAGTTTCAGAAGCTATGACATTTTTCACCCCTTCTCCTCACCCGGAAATTAATGGTAAAACTCTGATTGCCATCAAACAATAAAAGCAATAGATGGCAAAGTAAAGCCATAGAGTTATAAAGAATGAGAAGGATTATGAAGGAGGGTTTATTGGAGAATAGAATCTTCCCCTTTTGGTAAGACTTAAACATCTCCCTGTTGCTTTCTTTATTGAAAAATCACTGCCCTTGTAGCTCCCAAGAAGAGTCACCATTACAGAACAATGTGGTACTTTTGTGCATACTTTCATTCACCCCATTCCAGAAAGTGTTTATCTTTTGCTGTAGGCATTAAACATTAATAGCATGTTCTTGCACAGGGGAGAGATGAATTGACATTTTCAGACACAGAATTGTATCCTAAAAGTCTGCATAGTGTCAGCTCTGCTTATGCTTTACTTGCTTCAATTTTTTTCTGTGCTTTCATTTTATTGCTGTTACTTTCTAGTGCAAGGGTTTTTTTTTTTCTTTGACAAATCTTTTTTAGTCCCTAAAAATGCTGTGGAACTGATGATTCTGAGACAAAAAAAATAATAAATATCCTGTCTCTGTATTAAGGTTACAAAAGTTTCAGTAGTTCAAATTCCTCAGTATTCAGAAGACATCTTGAACATAATTTGGAGGAAGACAATAAGACCTTCATGTGGTGGTATTCTTGAGCTTGCAGTTTTTCATCACCCTACAAGACCTTAAACAAAGATATCAGCTCTCATTTCTTATGTTTTAGTTTTAGGGCTGAGCATTTTGCTGAAATGAAATTCATTTGAATTTAAAGAACTCCCTTAATTTAAATGCCTCAACAGTGTCCCAGCAGGAACCAAGGATCTGGGTCGGACTGGAAGCACTGGGAAACACAATCTAGAGAAACTTGAGATTTGTACACTATATTTTTTTCCTCTTGCTTTTCACATTATTGAAAATGTGGGCTGTCTTACCCTGCCTACCAGCCTTGTTTAGTACATAATAGAAAGTGAAAATGAGTGCATATTTGAAATAGTGGATTGCAGAGGGAAAACATAATAATCTCTTTTCTAAGTCTCAGCCATTTCTCTCCTTCCTGACTTCCAACAACCATGTTGCTGTGGCACAATCAGCTATTTAGTAATAGTGTTTCCAGATGCAAATATTGAGAAGTAACAAAAATATCTTCTAACTGATGGCATTGTTACTCATACAGTTCTTAATTTTAATTTAGATGTGGATCTGTGGCTTCCTATTACCCTTGAGAGCTTCTGGGCCAAAAACTGCCGTGCCTTTGGCCCAGCTCAGACCCTAGCTTTGACTGCTGTGGTGCTAAAGTGATTTACAGTAGCTGATGATTTGGTCTGCTATTCTTGTTTCAAGTAAACTCTGTCCCTTGGGGCTTGACTTGTGGTGCCAGAGAGCTCTCACAACAGTCACCAACTTGCTGGAAAGCTGAAGTCACTGTATTTTGCACAGTCCTGTCTCTGGTCCTTGTCCTTTCTATGTCAAACTTGTTTTCTGTGTCTACTTCAGCTCTCTAATTAGGTTTTCTTTCACTAATATTCAAGCATTCTAGTTTTACTTGCCAAAGCAACCTGTGAAAGCAACAAACACTTCTGAGAACATGTTTTGTAAATTTTTGGATTACATTATATGTATAGTTTAGCATCATTGTTTTCTGTATTTTTTTAGATGCATCCATTATATATCTATATCTACTTAAAATTCAATAAAATTTATTCTGAGAAGGATAGAGCCAGATGCTAAGTTAAACCAAAATATAAATCAAATAAAGATTTAATTGGCAGAAGAAAAAGTCAGGGAAAATAACCTTCTGGAAAATAGTAAAATCAGTAGAAGTGTAACAGCATTCTAATATGTTAGTAAACTACCATCTTATATTTGTATTTCATATATGCTTTTATAGCCAGCAACACAAAGCTTGTGTGCTTCAATTAGCATCTTTTCTGTAGTGACTTGTCATGTTCTAGCACTGCTAATGAACATGGAGAAGGTGTACCTGCTGTAAACCATTGCTGAGGAAAAAAAAGTGCCCCTTAGAATTACTGCTTGTTCCTTTTTTCCTCTCCTTTTCCCTTCCCCCCCTTGTTTTTTCCCTTATTTATTTATTTTTTCTTTCTTTCTTTGGGAAAAGCCTCTATTATTACCTGTGGTAGGCTCTGTACACTAGCATGCTATTTTGTTGATTGCACTGCCCTCAGACACTGCACATTTGAAACCCATTTGTAGCAGGGCTGCCAGTGTTGGGATTCAAAGTCAGAACCTCTTAGGGTTACAGCCCTGCTGCTGCTGCTGCTGTGTGTGAGTGGAAGCATCTAATACCACTGGCATCAGAGACAGGGCTGATAAAGAGACAAGGTGATCTAAAGAGAGCACACATGGAATTTTCCTCCCTTTTCGTTTTTCTTACCAGAAAGATAAAGGAGATGAGAGTAGGTTGATATTTGATGAATTGGTTTTATTCAGAGGAGTGCTATCATTTTTATGTCCTTTTTGAAAATGCACCCACAGTGTCTGAATTCCCATTAACGCAAAGTTCAGATAAAGCTGATGAAAAGCAGCTGCCATCTTGATAGTTGCCATGGCAGATGGCATCAGCCTTTATGCTTTTATCAGTATTAGTATCAGAACGCACTCTGTGTTCCAAGCTGAGATAAAAATCATTGAAGCTGTACCTGGAATAGGCAGATCAACACTGCAGGTCCCACACAGTTTTGAATCTTTTCAGAACAGTCTGCATAAAAGCTAGAGACAACACATTCTTGTTATTCATTAGTTCAGCAATGCTGATGGTATTTTGTAAACTTCACAGATGAAGCAGCCTTTCTAAAGAGCTGCTGCCTCCCTTCCTTCTTCCCTCCCACCCCCAGGAATGCCGAGGCTTTGAAAAGCAAAGCTACACACAGACACACACATGAGAAAAGCAAGTGGACAGTGAGTGGACAGTGAGCACAACAGTGACATTCCTTCTTTATTAACCTCCTGTACTTTTCAATAAAAAATATTTTGCACTAAAATACATTACTCTGCTGAGAATAATGGTGTTAAGAACAGGTGCATAGCAAGGGAAATAATGATGACTGCTGGGTTGGGCAGGTGCAGGGGGCAAGGGGCTTCTGTGGGTTTGTTACACTGGTATTGTGGACCTTGCCTGAGATGTCTCTCCCACTGTACTTGCTGCTGGTTCACAGTGACATGTGCAGTGCCATTGCTCTTTAGCCCCACGCTGACCTGCTAGTCCTGCTGCCTCTCCAAGGGCCTGCACAGACCCTCTTTTCCTGGCTCCACCTTTTGATAAGTGCCCTCCAGGAAAAGTGACTTACGCACTGTGAAAGCTTCAACGCTAGCTCTTTATTGCAGGTTTCAAATTGTATTGACAAATCTCCCCATCCCCTTTCCCCCTCTCCCCCTCCCCAGTTCCCCTTATAGCTATGCATATAGTTATTTTTGGTAACATTGTTGCTTGATAAATAGAGGGGTTGTGAGATCTCAAGTTATTATGCAAGTGTTAGCGACACAGGCTGGTAAACCATTTGGCTGTTGCATCGGTGCTGAAATGAATAATAGCAAATGGGAGGAGGGCATGGGAGTTATTTTAAATGACACATATATATTTAAATATAGCCTTAAAATAATGTTAAAGGTTTAGAACCATTACAGGCTCTTGTGCCAACTTGCAAACTCTTCCAGAACTGATTTTAAAATTTGCTATTCTTTCTCTGATGGTTGACAGGGAGATAAGGAGGACCTTTCTGGGTCACCTCTGCCTGGAACAGGGAGGTGGTAGAAGTGGCTCCTCTCTGTATCTTTGCATAGGGGCCTCCCATTTTCCCACTGACATCTAAGTATACATTTTGTTCAAACTGTTTGGTGCAGAAATATGGAGTCAGTGCCGTAACTTATATAGAAATTTCTGTGTGACTCTGCATGGTCTTACAACGCTGCACTTAATGAGGTCACCAGTAGAAATGGGCTAATTCTGCTCTGAGTTTGAGAAGCTTTTTCGTTTCCATTTTGGGGTAGGTCTTGGAAAAAATCTAGGAACAGTAGAAGCTTTGGATTTCAAATGCCCATGGATGGGGCTATTCTAATTCAAAGTCAGTTGGATACCTAAGTGTATATTTCAAGTAGAATTAGTTACAAAGATTTAGGATAAGAGGTAATCTGCCACGGAATGAAGCTTCAGTGTCCTCAAAGCAGTGTCTAAAGAACCCGCCTTTTTATTTTAAATTTAAAAATAAATGGAAAAATAAGGTGTTTAGTGGCTGGTTTTCACCATTCCCCCAGGACCAAACAGAAGGATTTACTATTGAGATGCAGACTGGAGGAAGGGTGAAATATAATCAGATTTACAATTTACTTGGACAGGGCCCTCACTGTACTATAAAATGGAAAAGACTAATCATCCAGGAACCTGATCCTGTTTCAGTGTGTTTCTTGTTCATGTTATGCTTTGTTACTGCCCAAGCTAATGGTTTTGTCCAAAATTATACCTTCCCACCCACCTTGTCAATCTATCCTAAACTATCTGTCAATCCTGCTATGTGCCAGCCCTCTGCTTGGAATTTCTCTTTGGAAATCCCCTAAAACTCCAGGTCTCATTAGTCCATGTGACCCATGTGACTCTCACTGGACAATGCCTTTGTAAACCCTGTCCTTTATCCTTCCCCAGAATTTCTCCAGTTTGATAAGAATTTGTACCTTCCCCTTGAACCTCCCCCATATTTAAGTTGTTACACCTTCACCATTTTTGTCTTTTGCCCCCCGGATTCCCCAAAGTAATAAATCATTTTTGTCTTATGTAAAAGATCTCCCCCTCCTCCTTGCCTCCTTGGAATACAATCTGTCACCCAAAAGGCCATGGAGCCATAGCTCTAGCCACATCTAAGGGCTCCTGTTCCTGGGGTGGAACTCACTCTGGGCATGGGACCGTAGTGGCAAAGGGAGTGCAGCTCTGGCCGCTGCGACAAGATCCAAAACCTTTGAAAGCAATGACGGTCTTCACACTGAGTTAAGTGATTTTTCAGGGAGTCCCTGTGAACACTAGAAGGAATAATAGGTGAATGTAACACAGTGTAGGAGCATCAAATAACAGGGAAATTATTATCATTAGCATAGTAGATACAAGTCAGCACACAAAATCTGCTGTTAGGTTCTTTGTCAGGATCACAGCATAGGTAAGTTTCAGGATGAGAGCTGAAGGAATGTGAAATAATGGTTGTATAAACTTTGTGGAAAACTCCTCTGAGGCATAAGGGACAGTCTGTTAAAGAGCATAAAAGTACTTGCAGGAAAATTTGCTTGAGGAGGAATGGGAGCTTCCATCACTGGCACTGAACTGATGCAGAAGAAGAGATGATCTGTGGGGGATCCATAACCATGAAATTGTAGTGGTTGGGTTTGCTGTGGTAGAAAAGGAGTTGATGGGATGAAGATAGGTAGAAATAAGATTGAATAAAGAGACAGAAAAAAGTAGCAAGTTTTGTCTGATTTTAAATGCAGCTGGGGACAAATGGGGCAAATGGTCTTGATTAAGATCAAAAAGCAGGACCTGGGAGAGGCACAACTGCGTTCAACTTGGGCCATGTGAGCAGCTGTGGGAACATATTCAAGCTGAATCTCTAAATCTCATCCATTCATTATTAGGTTAGGATTCACACAACGCAATCCCAAGTAGCTTGGAATTAAAATGGAAATTACCTTTAATTCTTCAGACTGGTGTTTTTTTCTGTTCTGCTTCCTTAACTTCTAAATAGGTAGCTAAAATCACAAGCATCATAGACTATTGCTTTGGCTCAAGAGGGCAAAGTCTGAAAATTATTGTTTTTGTTCAGCTACTAGAGAGTTGCCTACACAACAAATAGTCAGATATAGAATAAGAAATGTCTCAGAGACTTTTCTGACGGACGTTGAGTACCTAAATTAACTAATGTTTCAAAATGTTTCAAGTGCCTGAGTGTGCTGAAAGGACAAAACATTCTCAGGAAAAGTTTGAATATTGGTATTATACTTGCTATATATGCTCGATTTTCTTCTTAATTTATTTTTTTCCAATCTTATTTAAAAACCTCAAAGATGTTACTTTCAATGGAAAATCAAAAATTCACCTCTTATCCTGAAATGCTGTACTGTATTTATGATATGCTGATTGGATTCCCCATGCTCCAAGCATGTATATTTCTACTGTATAAATACTAGTAGAAAACAACAAAACAACCTGGATACCTAAAATGGCTGCCACATACCAGTGAGGGACATTTTACATCAGCTGTGACTATTCAAATTCAGCTTCAAGTATAGGATTATACTTTCTTAAAAATTAGAGCATTTACTTAGTATTCCTAAATGGTTCTAATGCTTGAGGATGAATGTATACTGTTCACTATTACTTTGGTATAAAGTTGACTTTTAAAGAATAATAATGTGGAAAAGGTTTTTTTTTTTGCTTTTGAGTTGCTATCTTAATTTATTTCAGTTATTCAAATACTAAAAATCACCACCGGATTTTCAGTCAGTAATTACAAATGCTTTGTCACAATGGGCATGATCTGTATTGTGTTTTAAATATTACTCAAAACAAGAATAATAGAAAAATCCAAATTTTACTTGTTATCAAATGAGGCAGCTGCCAAAATATATTTGTTTTAATAAGTAACAGTATCAACAAAATCCCCATTAAAGTGATAAACTTAGGAGGATTTTATCTCCAATATGCTTAAAAAAAATTAAAAAATCTTTCCCAGACTAAGAGTTTGTGTGTCACCTTTTATTCTTCTAGGTATTGTTGTGGCCAAACCATAATCCTGCTTAAGTAAGGGGTTTATTATAGCAAATACACCAACAAAACCTGAGCTCAAACAGCTCTAGTGGGCAGTGCTATAATTTAAGATCATAGCTCAAAAGAAAATGGAATCTTTTTCTTACATTTAAGGGTTCAGTTTACCACTGAAATTGCTTTTCATTTAATTCAAGCAACAACTGATAGCACAGAACACTTAAACAAAATTAAACAGAAATCTTTCACATTATGAGAGGCACTTATGTGTGCTTTGTGTCTTTTTTTTTTTTTTTTTGTTAAATACAGTTTCCCTGAGGAAGAAAGGCAGCCCAGATATCGAGCAATTCCTTTGGTTCCCAATAATGTTACTACTTAATGCTATTCTAGAGGGTTTTTATACAAATAACTTTCTCACCTATTGTATGTCTACCTCTTATTTCAACTTCATTTCATGACTTTTGTTCAGAGTCTGCCCCCCTCTGAAAAAATAGAAAAATCTAACCAAAAATAAATTAAAAGCTTCAGGTTCAGCTATCTCAGAACAATGATATTTTATGGTTTTGTTTTTGATTTTTTTTTTAATTACTTCTCTGCAGTAAAATATTAGCCATAAAACACGGAAACGTTCTGTGAAAACTAAAGAGGCAGATAAACATTTTGAAGCAAGCAATAATTGTTTTAATTTTTCTGAATAGTACAGTTGGCTAAAATAAGCTGACCAGATTTGCGGTCTTAGCATCCTGGAAGATTTTTGTGGGTAGGGCAGCGGGGTTGTTGGGGCACAGCCAAGAAATGAACAGGTTTTGTGGCCACTGGGCTACCTGC